>NC_043975.1:53161349-53330897 GCF_902148855.1 Sphaeramia orbicularis
GATGGTGGGCGGAGCCAGAGGACCAGAGAGAACCCATGCAGACACAGGAGAACATGTAAACTGCACACAGAAAGGTCCCACCCCCATGGACTAAAGGCTCCACCCCCATGGACTAAAGGCCTCACCCCCATGCACTAAAGGCCCCACCCCCATGGCCTAAAGGCCCCACCCCCATGTCCTGGTGTTGAATTGAACCCAGGTCCTTGTGTCTGTGGCTCCAGGTCTGTCCTCTGCACCCACAGGACAGGTTCATGTAAATGTCAGTGCTGTCAAACTGCCGTCTGTTCTGTTTTCATGTCTGTGCAGAATACAGAGGAAACAGTTGTGTTGAATGTGTGTGATTGAATGTCAGTTGTCTGTGGTCAGTAGATGTGTTCTGAGGAGAGAACCTGAGCCCAGGATTTGGAAGAACCCACATGAACAGATGAGTTCCATCACATATGCATTTGGACCATTTGGGTGACCTTTGACCTCTAACTGGACCTTTGACCTCTAATGTGACCTTTGACCTCTAACTGGACCTTTGACCTCTAACTGGACCTTTGACCTCTAATGTGACCTTTGACCTCTAACTGGACCTTTGCCCTCTAACTGGACCTTGACTCTACACCTTTTGTAGTGCACAGCACTCTGAAGACATGGCATGTGTCACAAACAAACCTTTCAGTTCCAGCAGGAGCAAATTGTTACCTTGTACTTGATCCAAAGTGCAGAAGGTTTGAAAGTTGACAAAAACCCCATGTTTTCAGGGTTGAAAAAGTAATTTTCGGGGTGGGTGGGGTTGGATGAAAATTTCAAAAAAAGTGCACAGGAGTGCTTAGAACATCTTGTTGCATCAGAAAATCAGAGCTAAAATTGAATCCGAAAATTTCCTGAAATAAGCCTGCCCCCCCCCCCACACACACACACACACAGTTGTAAACATGACAGATGCCAAATGAGTAACTATGGAAACTAGTATTGATCATGTAAGTGGTCATAGAAGTATCCAGACGTCTTTGTGTTCCATGTAAACAGCATATCGCTGCTGAAAGCAGGATCAGCCTCATTACCAACATATTAGTGTGCACGTCATTTACTGGGGTTGAATTCCTACAGAAGTAAAGATAAGACTGAACAAACAAATACGTTGTAAGTGACTGAGAATAAGTGTATGTTTAGTTCAGATCTACATGTGGGAAAACCTTGGCTGTCTCCCAGACACAGCCTGTCCAAGCCTATGTTTGTAGTTTTATGAATATTTACATGTTTTTACTTCATCTGGTGAAGATCTATGTGCATTTAAAAGGAATAATGCTCCTGTGTTGTGATGTCACATAATGAATGAACAGACCGAGCTGCGTGGGAGAACTCATGAAACCCATCAGGGATCAAACGGGAACATTCGTCTCTAATCGTTCCTTCCTCTCTCACAGAGGTCATGACTGTCTGTGGGTGGATTTTCAAAAACAGGACTTTCCACTTGACAGAGTCTCAGCTCCCACAGCCCAGATGCAGGACAGTATCGTCTACATGCACAGTAGCAACATCTGGAAACACAGGAACAATATTTACGTTCCATAATTCACCATCGGATAAGTAGCAGACCCCTGTTTCCATAAGGTTCTCATCCATCCAGACTCAACAGCTTTAAAGTGAATTAAAGTCACAAGTGGCATCGAAAGGCCCTCACCACGGGAATGTCCAGTACAAGTATGTCCATCGTTCAGCAGGTGGCGCTGTAGCACCAAATTTTATTGTCTTCTAATGCACAGGTGTAGACCTGGGAGATTGACAACTGATTCAAGTTTGAGGCAAATAGTGTTCGTATGTCCGAACTGATGTCATTTTCATAAATGTACATTTGTAGGGGGCGCTATAGTGTGAAATTGCTATTTTTTTCACCAGATGGCTGTAGGCCTGGGAGATAGACGTCTGACTCAAATTTGAGCCAAATCAGTGTTCGTATGTCTGAGCTGAAGCAATTTTGTAATGGTAAATTTTCGTAAAAAACTTTGCAAAGTTTGCGACCTCGTTGCACAAAAACAGTGACACCGATCCCAAAAATTTGGCTAACTTTTGATGCCCCACTTCTCTAGATACTGAAAAAAATTATGACGTGAGTGAAAATGCTGACTCAGCATTTTGGAAATTTCAATCCAATATGGCCGACTAAGGGTTGGTTTAGGGGCGTGGCCATAATAATATTTTTTGCTTGTCTCCTGACGAAGAATCTGTTTACCAATTTTTGTGGCTCTACGACAAACTTTACGTTGGACGTGGTCCCATTGGCGTAATGTATTTCCACTTTTCAAGGGGGCACTGCCGCAGCATTTCTTTACCAACATCTGTGAAACCTATATGTAAATTCAATTTCTCGCACTTCTGAATTCTGGGCAAAATTTGTGAGTTTTCGTAAATGTTTAGGGAGTGAAATTTGAGCTCAAAGAGAAAGAGAAAGAAAAATAAAAATAATAAAATTTTAAAAATTATAATAATAATAATCTGAGCAGGAACAATATAGCTGTTTCCATGGCAACCACGTATTTGGCCTTATTTGAAAGCTCTCCAGCTCCCCCACATGTCTGTGGGGTCAGAGGTCACGTGTCGTGCACTTACACACACGTGACTGACCCCGACTGGGCGTGTCCCATTGACTCCCATTCATTCAGAGCAGGTGTAAATATGTGGGCGTGTCCATGTCCTGTACATGTTCTTAAATATGTTGGCGTGTCCATGTCATGTCCATGTTCTTAAATATGTGGGCGTGTCCATGTCATGTCCATGTTCACTTCTCCTCCATTCCCGTGTCTGTTTTCTCCTCCATCTCTGCTCAGTGCATTTGTCCGCAGACGCTCAGCGTCCATGCACTTCAATGGACTGAGTGGAACTGGTTCATTCAACGACTCTAAACTGGACGCTAATTGGATGAATGCCACCGTGTTGTCCCGCCCCCGGACACTTGGCATCTCTGGGGATGAATGGAGCTGTGGGCGGAGCTCAGATGGGCCGGACGCCAGGCTTCCACGTGCTGATTGGAGGACTGGTCCGAAGGCTGAATGCGGTTTGATTGACAGCTGTTTTCAGATGTGCTCCTTCACTGACACAGTTCAGTTTAATACCGTCACACATTCTGCTGTGGAATCACAGAAACCAAATGAACTGTTCATTTACTGACCTGGAAGAAAACACAAGCACTGGACTAACTGGTTTACATTGAACAGAATTTACACGTTTTCTTGTTTACTTGGTACGATAAGGTCACTGAGCATTTTCTGAAAAAGGAACGTAGGACGAACTTAAAGCACTGTCAGCCTCCACTCCTTTTGGATTTTTCTGTCATCACATGGTGAACAGGCTCTGACATGAACCCTACGTTTATCAGTCCTCAGCATGAACAGAAATACCTTCAACGTCTGGTCATTGTCCTCATAATAAAACTCATGGTGAGTGCTTTTCCAGTCACAGCAGCAGTGTCATTTTATGTCATTTGAAAAGCTCATCTGACAGAACCTGCTGTAGTTGTACACTATGAGCCTCACACTCAGTCTGGAAACCTATCATTTCCTATTATTATCGTTTCACTGTGGTTCAACACTTCCAAACACACTGCCTCTGTACGCCAAGAATATGAACAAATCCCACAGTGCAGCTGGTCAAAGTGTGTATTGCAGAGAAACTGAAGCTTTGAAGTATTTTTTCTTCATTCCAGTGAGTCCTAGTGATGTTTTCAGCACTGACTGGAACAGTGTCTCAGACTGACACTTACTGGTGTGTACGTTTCTTCACACTGTCAGTTAGAGCAGAGTGCAGTCAGCTGTAATTATCCACCTGTCCATGTGTTTAATCTAATCCTATCGCCGTCTTTTACACCGATAAAATCAATGGGTTTGGGTCAGGAAGGGCTCAGCCTAACAGACAAGACCAGACTGAGCTCTAGTGGAAACATGGAGCAAACACCTCATCCTCATCTTCGTCTTCATCCTCATCTTCATAATAGTACTAATAATAATGGATTAGATTTATTCGGCTCTTTTCTATGAACACATACACAAAGCGCAGACAGACGATCCATTCTACATTCACTCTCACATTCTCCCTCTGGTGGAGGTAACCTCCATCTGTATCCACAGCTGTCCTGGGGGGGGCTGACTGACGGAGGCATGGCTGCTGGGGGGGGGCAGACTGACGGAGGGTGTGGCTTGCTGATCTGCGCCTACGGCCCCTCCCACCACCAAACATCATTACACAAGTGTGAGTGACAGCACTGGAGGATGGGGGGGGGAGTGTCGGACCCAAGGGCACAAAGCCATGGACAGAGCGGGCATTCGAACCGCCAACCCTTCGTTATTGGACGACACGCTCTACCATCTGAGCATGGCCGCCTTTCTCATCTTCACCCGCATCTCCATCAGCACTTCATCCTCATTCTCGTTCTCATCCTCATCTTCATCCTCATCTTCTTCTTCATCCTCATCTTCATCCTCATCTCATCCTCATCTTCATCCTCCTCTTCTTCCTATCTTCATCCTCATCCTCGTCTTCATCCTCATCTTCATCCTCATCTTCATTCTCATCTTCATCCTCATCTTCATCTTCATCCCATCTTCGTCCTCATCTTCATCCTCATCCTCGTCTCATCCTCATCCTTGTCTTCATCCTGTCTTCATCATCGTCATCTCTCTTCGTCCTCATCTTCGTCCTCATCTTCATCTCGTATCCTTGTCTTCATCCTTGTCTTCATCCTCATCTTCATCCTCATCTTCGTCCTCATCTTCGTCCTCATCTTCATCCTCTTTCTCATCGTCATTCTCATCCTCATCTTACAGTTTGCAGCAGCCACTGTGTAGACACTTGTATGTGTGATCTTGTTTTTGTAGGACCTTAAACTGACCTCCTTCATCGGTCATCTTAGTCTGATCTTTTACTAACAGTGGTGACCCTGCACTGGTTTGTCTGCCAGTATTGTGACGCACCAACCTTCCCTCACATCATGCCCAACATTCTCAGATTCCTTGTTGATCCCAGATGCTTCACAGTCGGGTCCAGACGGTCACACTGTGTTCAAACCAACAGGACCAGATCATCTACAGCACAGGGGTCAAACATGTGGCCCAGGGGCCAAATCTGGTCCTCCAAAGGGTCCAGTCTGGCCCTGGGGTGAATTTGTGAAATGCAAAAATTACACTGAAGATTTTAGCAATCAGTGGCGGTTAAAATCCTTTTAATTCAGGTTCCACATACACACACATTCAGTCAGTTAGATTTCCAGTGGGTCAGAACCAGTCAAATATGATCCGAATAACCTATAAATAATGACAACAACAAATGTTCTCTTTGTGTTTTGGTTTAAAAAAAGTAAAATTACATGAAAATGTTTACATTACCAAACTATACTTTTACAAAAAATGTGAATAATCTGAACAAATATGAACAAAAGGAAATGTCTGAAGAAAAGTAAATGCAGTTTACCAATATTCTGCCTGTTACTAAATGTTTTGTGTGATTGTAACGCACATGTGTAAATGATAAACTGATAAACTGAGGCAGAATATTGGTCAAATTACACTTGTTTTTCTTCAGACAATTCAAGTTGTTCATGTTATTCAGATTTTTAAGGAAACTTTGTCGATGTAAAACCTGATCAGAATACAGTTTTACTTTTTCACTGGTATTATTTGACTGGTTCGGCCCAGTGCAGATCAAACTGGGCTGAATGTAGACTGAACTAACAGGAGTTTGACAGCCCTCATCTACAGTCAGCTGATCCTGGACATTCCCTGGCTGCATCTAGGAATTCTAATAATTGAAATAATGTACAGAATCAGTGTCTTGGAGGATTTCAGACGGTGGGCCGGACCTACTCAGATCCCAGTTTGCCCTGTACTAATTTACTTACACAATCTAGAATTTAGCGTGAGGGGTGTGACCACGGTTCGCAGGTGATTTACTCAGATTACTTGCGCAAATTCCAACAGGTGCACAGTGTTGGAGACCGCCCTGTTTAAATGAGGGTTTAGTGTGAGCTACTGGACACAATAGAGTGTAAACCTGCAGTGGGATGAAGCAGCACTGAGGAACAGACTGAAGGAACCAGAGCAAGGACATGGAACAGCAGAGGAGTTCAGTTATAGAAGGGATGGTGCCACTCATTCCACTCATGCATTCATTTCATTCATTTTTCATTTCAAAGGTGTGTGTGTTGTGTGTTGTGTGTGTGTGTATGTGGGGGGGGGCATATGTCATCTGGTTTCCTCAGTTCTTTGTCTCCTCTCCACTTCTATGTGTGTAATTACCCATCCAAACCCGTCTGCTCCTCCTTTGTCACACCTGTTCAAAACAGATTTAGTTTCTATCAGCAGAATTGCTTTCAGGTTTGATAAATCTCTTTGCATGTGCTAAATTATTAGATTTACATGTTCTCCTCCCAGCACACACACAACTGCATGTAAGCGCCTATTTCATATTGGGTCAAATGTACAAACTGACGCAGACGCACTATTTTACACCTTTGAAAGACACAGCCCTTAGTGTCACTGTGAGTAAATCAGTTTGGACATTTTTTTGCGTGTGCAGTGAGTTTGTGTGGATTTTTACTTTTACTCTTAGTTTTACTTTTATTGCCATTATTTAGCCATATTCTATATGTGAACTTTTGACACACTTTTACTCTGTATAAAGTTCATACAAGCTGTTAGGAACAATCTTAGGGTGTCAAGGCCTTCCACGGATACAGTGGCACCAGCTGAGTCATGGACTTATCTACAATTTACATAAACACGTACATGTAACACTCCGGGAAACCTTGAAAAACACCGTTCATTAGATACAACTAGTATTCAGATGCCGACACGCTGTCAGTATACCTGTTTCACCCTGTATGTGCAAAATAAACCCTTCTTCTTTGAGCTGATCCACTGGTTTCACCTTGTCTGTGTGAAACAAACGATGACATTTGCACATGTTTTAATACACGCTAACCTTTGATAGATCCAGCCCAGTGTTCTGTTTTGAAGCTGTGTCAGGTATGATTTGGACTGTTATTTTCCCCTGATTTCTGATTTTTTCAGTTTTCATGCTTAATTTGATTCACTGACGATGAGAAGATGAGCAGGAACAGATAATTTTGCTTTGCAGTTAGTGGTTTGTACTCAGAAATCTACCACATGTCTGTGTCCAAACTCAGTCTGTTCATTAATTAGGGTTATTGTCCTGCTGTAAAAACTGTAAAAACTGTTCTTGAGTCTGTTTGTTCATGAACGCAGCACCCTGAATCTCCTGCAGGGGCAGCAGCTCAAAAACCTGCTGTCCTGGGTGTGGACCATCCCTCAGTGTCCTGTGTCTCCTCTTGAGGCAGAGGGTGGAGGTCCATCAGGGAGGGAAGATGGTGGTTATTTATTAACATTATAGAAGAATAGAAGCTTTATTGTCATTGCATAACAAATACAACGAAATTGCACATGCCCCCACACAAAGAAAAACCACAAATAACATTCATATTACACTCTTCCCACTCATAAATTGCATTCAACAAACAAACACATCAGTATTAAAATACTACTACTAAAAGTGCAATCATATAAAAAGTGCATGTGTATAAAAGTCCTCTGGCTTGGATTTTAATGTGCTGGTGACTGTGGTGTATGCTGGTGGTTTAGGTAGTGAATGGCTCTTGGAAAAAAACTGTTCATGAGTCTGGTGACCTGAGTGTCCTGTATGGTTTCCCTGAAGGCAGAAGAGTGAACAGGTGATGGGAGTGTCTGTGCAGACGGTCCTGCTCTGGTGTGGTAACGGGTTGGTCATGTCCTGAAATGAGGGAAGAGGGCAGCAGGTCTTCCAGTCCTCTGAGTGCTGTTTATTCTGCGACAGCAGCCTGCATACACATGTACAGTCTGTTAAAGTGCTTTCAGCAGCAGAGGTCAAAGGTCACCAGCAGCCTCCTGCAGAGCTCGGTTCTTTTTAGGATCCAGAGTTAGTGGAGGCGTTGCCGGGCCTTTTTAACGTTGGCTGTGGTGTTTGTAGTCCAGGAGAGGGTATCTGTGATGTGTGCGCCGAGAAATATTAATTATTAACATTAACACTCCATGTTATTACTGAGCAGTAACTGAAACTGAGTCAAGTGTTACCTTAACGACCCCTATATTTATCAAGAATTCAAATCCATCCAAGTCATGGCAAGAAAAAATAGTAATGTTTGGAATGAAGCAGTGAAACTCTTCCAGGCAGACTGTTGTCATGGCTGGTAGATATGAAAAACAAAGAACAGACAGAAGTGGACGGGGCCTGCAGAAGACCGCCCATAATTAAAGAAATGACCCAAAATGTGGGTTTTCTAGTAAAACCTACCACTGTAGTGACGCTGGGCTTCAGCTGCTCCATTCTGTGTGCGGTTTATGAACTCATCCTGAGGTTGAAGTGTCCGAACAGCATCACCAGACAGAACCGGATGGGTTCACTGTCACAGATAAACGCATGTTAACAGGTTATGGCAAGGCTTCAGTGTGTGTGTGTGTGTGTGTGTGTGGTCTGTGTGTGCGTGTGTTGCATGTGTGTGATGTGTGTGTGTGTGTGTGTGTTGCGTGTGTGTGTGTGTGTGCGTGCGTGTGTGTCTGTGTGTGTGTGTGTGTGTGTGTGTGTGTGTGTGTGTTTTTGTGTGTGTGTGTTTGTGTGTGTGTGTGTGTGTGTGTCTGTGTGTGTGTTTTTGTGTGTGTGTGTTTTTGTGTGTATGTGTGTGTGTGTGTGCGTGTGAGTGTGTGTGTGTGTGTGTTGATGATGATATATTACTTGATTGACTGGAAAATGGGTGGGACTATCTGGGACAGTTCTTAATTGGTTTGCATCCTACTTAAAGGGCAGGGATTATTTAGTGTCAATCGGTAACTTTAAATCTGCGCAGACCAAAAATTACATGTGGAGTCCCCCAAGGCTCCATCCTGGGGCCCTTCTGTTCAACATCTACATGCTTCCACTTGTTCAGATCATAGAAAAAAACCAAAATAGATGACCATAACTATGCAGATGACACACAGCTCTACATTTCAATGTCCCCAGGTGACCACACCCCCATCCAAGCACTGGGTAAATGCATGGAGCAGATATCTGAATGGATGGGCCAGAGTTTTCTACAGTTAAACAGAGAAAAAACTGAGGGAGTCGTTTTTGGACCGAAAGAGGAGCGTCTTAGAATCAGCATGAAAACCTCAGACCAGGCCAGGAATCTGGGTGTTGTCATGGATTCAAACCTGAATTTTAAAAACCACATACAAACATCTACAAAGTCAGCTTCTATCACCTCCAGAACATTTCTAGGATTAAAGGACTGATGTCGCAGCAGGACCTGGAAAAACTTGTACATGCATTTATCTGGAGTGGAGCTGATACTGGAACAGGATCTGCTCTGGTCCGCCTAAAAAGTCTGCCAGACCACTGCAGCTGATCCAGAGTAAGACCACTAAGACCAAGAGACTGGACCACATCAGTCTAGTTCTCAGGTCTCTCCACTGGACCACATCAGTCCAGTTCTCAGGTCTCTACTGGACCACATCAGTCCAGTTCTCAGGTCTACACTGGACACATCAGTCCAGTTCTCAGGTCTACACTGGACCACATCAGTCCAGTTCTCAGGTCTCTATACTGGACCACATCAGTCCAGTTCTCAGGTCTACACTGGACCACATCAGTCCAGTTCTCAGGTCTACACTGGACCACATCAGTCAGTTCTCAGGTCTCTATACTGGACCACATCAGTCCAGTTCTCAGGTCTACACTGGACCACATCAGTCCAGTTCTCAGGTCTACACTGGACATCAGTCCAGTTCTCAGGTCTCTATACTGGACCCTGTCTCTCACAGAACAGACTTTCAAATTCTCTTGCTTCAAATAAAACATGAATGGTTTAGACCCAAAATCCATCAGAGACCTTCTAGTCCACTCTGAACCATCCAGTCCACTCAGGTGGTCTGGTGCAGGTCGCTCTGGTTCCCAAAGTCAGAACTAAACCTGGAGAATCAGCGTTCAGTTTCTATGCTCCGTAGATCTGGAACAAACTACCAGAAAATATCAGGTCTGAGAACTGAGAGTCTGGGTTCTGTTCAGTCCAGGTTCCAGACTCACCTGTTCACTGGGTTCTGGTCCTGGTTCCAGACTCACTTGTTCACTGGGTTCTGGTCCTGGTTCCAGACTCACTTGTACACTGGGTTCTGGTTCCAGACTCACCTGTTCACTGGGTCTGGTCCTGGTTCCAGACTCACTGTTCAGGGTTCTGGTTTGGTTCCAGACTCACCTGTTCACGGGTTCTGGTTCCAGACTCACTGTTCACTGGGTTCTGGTCCTGGTTCCAGACTCACCTGTTCACTGGGTTCTGGTTCCAGGCTCACCTGTTCACTGGGTTCTGGTCCTGGTTCCAGACTCACCTGTTCACTGGGTTCTGGTTCTGGTTCTGGTTCCAGGCTCACCTGTTCACTGGGTTTCTGGTTTGGGCAGACTCAGCTGTTCACTGGGTTCTGGTCCTGGTTCCAGACTCACGTGTTCACTGGGTTCTGGTTCTGGTTCCAGACTCACCTGTTCACTGGGTTCTGGTTCTGGTTCCAGACTCAGCTGTTCACTGGGTTCTGGTCCTGGTTCCAGACTCACGTGTTCACTGGGTTCTGGTTCTGGTTCCAGACTCACCTGTTCACTGGGTTCTGGTTCTGGTTCCAGGCTCCCTGTTCACTGGGTTCTGGTCCTGGTTCCAGACTCACCTGTTCACTGGGTTCTGGTTCTGGTTCCAGACTCACCTGTTCACTGGTTTGGTTCTGGTTCCAGACTCAGCTGTTCACTGGGTTCTGGTCCTGGTTCCAGACTCAGCTGTTCACTGGGTTCTGGTTCTGGTTCCAGACTACCTGTTCACTGCTGCCTTTGACTAAAAGATTTGGACTTTTTAAAGTTTACATTTTCTTTTGAAACTCTGCACTGCAGCTCCTCCTTTAACATGTGTGTGTTTTTATATTTGGGGTTTTATGTGCTGGTTTTTTTTTATTACTGTTTTTAATCACCTGTTTTAAACTTGTTTCTTTTTCCTTGTCATATTCACTGTCCTGTGTGAAGCACCTTGAATTGCCTTGTTGCTGAAATGTACAATACAAATAAACTTGCCTTTTGGTGTGTGTGTGTGTGTGCCGTGATAAACAACAGGTGGAGAGTGAACTGAGGAAAAAACAGATTGTTTTTTTTTTTGTTTTTTTTTTTTTTTTTTACAAATTCCTTTATTTCACAGTATCGTTGAAAGGTCAAAGGCAGTTTAACACAGTAGGTAGACACCACCTGGAACACACACACACACACACACACACACACACACACACACACAGAAGCTGGACTCAAATCCAAGGTAAATAACATTATGTATATGCAGAGGTCCTGCGCTGGCAGCAGGGCCTTTAGATGCACCTGTGTGCAGAAGCACAGGTTTCATCAGTGGAGCTGGTTTTCATGTTATTGTGGATCTGAAGCAGCTGCACAGCTGTGTTTACTGGTTAGAGGAGCTCAAACTGATGCTTATATACCTGTGGCACTGGTTCTGCTATTTTATTACTGTTGACCAGACAGCATGTCCATGTGGGCCCAGAAGAGTCCATGTGGGCCCAGAAGAGTTCCATGTGGGCCCAGAAGGGTTCCATGTGGGCCCAGAAGAGTTCCATGTGGGCCAGAAGAGTTCCATGTAAGTAAGTAAGTAAGTAAATTTTATTTCTAGAGCACTTTTCACAGACAGAGTACAAAGTGCTTTATCAGTTCAAATCAGAATCAAATTAAGTTTACAGACCCAACAGAATCCTTCAGGAGCAAACACTTGTGATTGGTGACAGTGGAAGGAAACACTACCTTTAACAGCAGAAACCTGGAGCAGACCCAGACTCCTGAAGGATGGACGTCTGCCTTGACCAGTTGGGGTTAAAGAGAGAGAGAGAGAGTAAAGGAGGAGAAAGAGAGAGCGATAGAGATATAGAGAGACTGGGGGGGGGGGATGACACATGGAGTACGTTATGATGAATACATAGAGTGTAATCAGTCTGTGGTGGTCCTGGGTCAGGTGGGAGACTAAAAAGCCTTTTTGAACAGGAGGTTTGAGGTGTTTCTTAAAGCTCTGTACAGAGTCCATGGACCGTAGGTGTAGAGGCAGGTCATTCCATAGACGTGGTCCACAGCTTTAACAGACCTGTCACCGCGTGTGCTAAAACAGGTGTGTGGAACCATCAGCAGGTGTGTGGAACCATCAGCAGGTGTGAGGAACCATCAGCAGGTGTGTGGAACCATCAGCAGGTGTGAGGAACCATCAGCAGGTGTGAGGAACCATCAGCAGGGTGTGGAACCATCAGCAGGTGTGTGGAACCATCAGCAGGTGCTGTCCTGAGACCTCAGGCTACGAGTCGAGCTGTAGGGCTGGATCAGAGAAGCAATATGCAGTATGCAGGGGCCTGGACATGGAGAGCCCGGAAAGTTAGCAGAAGAATTTTGAAATGAAGACGATATAGAACAGGAGCCAGTGGAGAGATTTAAGGATGGGAGTGATGTGGGTTCTCCTTTGTGCGGGTCAGGAGCCTTCAGCAGAGTTCTGGACAAACTGTAGACGGGCCAGCTCCTTCTGTTTAAGCATGTAAACAGGCTGTTGCAGTAGTCTAAGCCAGAAGATACAAAAGTGTGAACAATCATCTCGAGCTCATTTGTGGACACCATAGATCTGAGGGTGGGCCCAGAAGGGTTCCATGTGGGCCCAGAAGTGTTCCATGTGGGCTGCATATAAGGGTCCCATTTGGGTTTGTCCTCAGTTTCCATGGTGACCACATGTGTTTGCCCAGATCTGAATCTCTATATTATTTCTTCACACTACTTATCCCATGATATTTATCTTTCACATCATTTGCACTAGTTTTCATGTTATTTGCACTACTGAAATTCTATGTTTTACAAATATCTTAGTTTGCAGTACGTTTAATTTTTTACCTTTTACTGATATTTGTTTTCTGTCTGTAAATTCTTGCACTGAACCTGACAGCTTTACCTCAGTTTTGTTGTACTTAGTACAATGACAATAAAGAGATTCAGATTCAGATTCAGATTCAGATCTGGTCGAACACATGTGGGTTGACCATGGAACCTGCACACAAACCCAAATGGGACCCTTCTGGGCCCACATGGACATGCTGGCTGGGTGTTTTTTTCATGTTTCTCTTATCTAGTCAGTGTGTCATATCCAGCAGATGATATCATTAATGAATATAATAAGAAGAAAGAAAGAAGAAGAAAGAAAGAAAAGAAAGAAAGAAAGAAAGAAAGAAATTCCTGGATGTGATGGGTTTTTTAAAGTCTTTGGGTCACAGGTTGGGTAGATTTGATGTAGTATTGGGTTCAAATGTCCCGGCAGTACGTCTACTGCGGGACATTTGAACCCACCCACATGTAGCTACCTTCACTAGACCATAACCATAAAACTGTAGGAACATACATTAATAATGACATATTACTAAGGAGTGGTGGTGTAGTGGTTAGTACTGAGGCCAGACCTTCTGTCTGAGGCATGTGCCGGACCAAGCTGCTGATGAAGACCTGGACTTAGTCCTGGAGTGAGTCTGGAGTTAGTCCAATATGTGCAAGGGGCAGGGTTTGTTGTGCCTGGCACCACTTGTTTTTTTTTTCTATTATTATTAAATTTGTTCATTATTATAAAACAATGATTAAGAAGTGGTGCCAGGCACAACAAACCCCGCCCCTCACATGTATTGTATGTTATTTGGCATCGATCCAGCTGATGTCATCACGTCTATGCATGTGCTGATGTCAGTACATCAGTTGGCTCTATATATGGCCAAGTTTGAAGTAAATTGAAGCAAAATGTATTTTTATAGACATGTGACATTTCGCCCATTACAAGTAAATGGGAGGGAAAAAAAGATTGAAAAATTCAGACAAAATTTGAACCTTGACCTACTTTTCCCAAAATGTAACCACACCTATTCTGGGTCACTGGCAATCTATAAACCCAATTTAGTATGAATTCAACCCATAGTTTCGGTGCTAGAGTTTTAACAAACAAAGAAACAGACAAACGAACCAAAAACAATACCCTTACCTCCTTCGGGGGGGTGGGGGGGTAAATTTCACATGTATCCTGTAACAGGTAATTATCCTTAAGTGTAATCCCACTGGTGTCCACAGGCTGCTCGTTATAAAAAGCTCTTGCCCTCTTAGAATTCCATGGAAGCCACTGTTTATGGTCAGGAACTGTGATACAGTCACTTCAGGCTCCACAGAAGAAGAGAACATGGTTTCAACAAAATGTCTGGATTCCAAACATTCCAGAACCAATGACAGATGTCACAGCCACTCTGTCCATGTCTGATGCCTTACATACATGAATGAAAATAAAAGGACTGAGTTAAAAACACAGTACCTGTAACATTAACATTATCATGACTACAAATATATGAGAAGGTGGGATTAACCCTGACCCCAGTGTCCTCCAAACTGTCCACAAAGTCTGTTTGTGTTGCCTTTAAGGCAACATGTTCATGAGTGTAAATAATAATACTCAAATGTTCCTACAATGTTAAAAGTCAATGTAAGTTGTATAGCTAAATAATTCATGGTTTAATAAGTTTTGTTAAAAAATTATCGCTAAATTGTACTTCCGGTTTCGGACGTCTTACTTCTGGTTTCCGGTATCGGAATGTGACAGAGTTCATCGTGGTAGATGTTAGCATGGTACTGCAATCCGTCACCATCCAGGGTGAATCATCAGGCAGGGAATGCCGTAAGGTCATTAATATAACTAAATATGTTTAAGATACGATATCACTTATACTTAATCAACATATATTGTTGTATAATCGTTTGTACTTTGTTTTCTATGTCAACTGGCACCATGTGTTGAAAGTGCTTGTATTGTTTGTCACATTTTCACCATCGTATTGGAGAGAATTAAAGCAGCAGAACTCATCCAGGCTCTTCATTGGTGCTTCAGCTCAGTGTTTGGACCTGGTTACAACACTTACGTTGAAAACACTACACTGTTCGTCAATCACTCTTTGCACTAATAGTTTTCCCTTAATTTGTCATAATTTGAAGAAGACAGCCTCTCTGAGGACTATTTCTTCTGAACTGCCTTATTTACATTGCACCATTGTCCTATGGTTTAATGTTTTCCATCCAGTCAATATTTACTACATTATGGCCTGAAGTATGTGATGTGTTAACGTATGGTTGTCCTGTAGCAACGAGCCTTGTATTTACAGAAGAGAATACATGCACAATAAAACAGACCCACATCCTGTCAGATGAGGACATCATCTGTTTCCCATTTTTTAACGTCTCTTTCTGTTTTTTCTTTCACTGGTTAATGAGGTGAAGTCATCCTGTGAAGATTCCCATGATTGTTTCGTTCTGTGACATTCCTTACATTCCTCTACGCAGCAGATATTTAATAGATGTTTGTTATTGTTATTCTGTGGTGAAGCTATTCATGAAAACATGCTTTCCACAGGAGCAGTGTGGCCCTGCACCGTTAAGACTGGAACCTTCCATGAAACCCACTCTCAGCCACGCCAAACACATCACACAACAGCTGATCATTTCTTTCCAATGGTTAGTGAAGACGGTGGAGAAAAAGCCTGTTTGTTTTTCAGCTGAAGTGTTTCCATCCAGTCGGACCTGGAACGCTGTGATAGGAGGAAATTCTGTCAAAACAAGTCAGCGCTTCCTGAAGCTGTGTGCCTGTTGTGCATCATAAGAGCGGATTCCACAAACCACTGATCAGGTGTTCCTGTTTCCAGAACTGAAGCAGCATTTCCACATGTGACGTCCACATGGATGACGACAGTAAACACTGATCACATGGATTAGCCTTTAGAAACGAACGGGAATTCTGACACCAGGGATTAAAGACATTCCTTTGGTAAATACAGGAACAAAAGGACAATGGGAGTGTCTGTTTGGACCTGTGACAGTTTGGTTAATCTGCCACAAACACACACACACACCCACACGCACACCTGAAGCATACCTGACAGCTGCCGTATCCACCCTGGAAAGCATCGCCACATCATCATCACCTGATTCGCCCGCAGTTGGTGCAGTTTTTAAATACCCTCCACATCCGCATTCCACGGTCGGACAAAGTCGGCACGAAACAAGAGGGAAGAAGAGTCAGAGCCAGCGCTCACAGACAGGACAGTACGGAGGGTTAACCCCGGTACTGGGTCCAGTTCACCAGCACACTGACCCAGAACACATTCAACTGTTCCAATCTGCCACTGGTTCAACCATCCACTCATTCATCTGTTAGTTCATCCACTCATTCATCTGTTAGTTCATTCATCCACTCATTCATCTGTTAGTTCATCCACTCACTCATCTGTTGGTTCATCCACTCATTCATCTGTAGTTCATCCACTCATTCATCTGTTAGTTCATTCATCCACTCATTCATCTGTTAGTTCATCCACTCATTCATCTGCTGGTTCATCCACTCATTCATCTGCTGGTTCATCCACTCATTCATCTGCTGGTTCATCCACTCATTCATCTGTTGGTTCATCCACTCATTCATGTTAGTTCATCCACTCATTCATCTGTTGGTTCATCCACTCATTCATCTGTTGGTTCATCCACTCATTCATCTGTTAGTTCATTCATCCACTCATTCATCTGTTGGTTCATCCACTCATTCATCTTAGTTCATTCATCCACTCATTCATCTGTTAGTTCATCCACATTCATCTGTTAGTTCATTCATCCACTCATTCATCTGTTAGTTCATCCACTCATTCATCTGTTAGTTCATCCACTCATTCATCTGTTGGTTCATCCACTCATTCATCTGTTGGTTCATCCACTCATTCATCTGTTAGTTCATATCCACTCATTCATCTGTTAGTTCATCCACTCATTCATCTGTTAGTTCATTCATCACATTCATCTGTTAGTTTATCCACTCATTTCTGTTGGTTCATCCACTCATTCATCTGTTAGTTCATCCACTCATTCATCTGTTAGTTCATCCACTCATTCATCTGTTAGTTCATTCATCCACTCATTCATCTGTTAGTTTCCACTCATTCATCTGTTAGTTCATCCACTTATTCATCTGTTGGTTCATCCACTCATTCATCTGTTAGTTCATTCATCACTCATTCATCTGTTAGTTCATCCACTCATTCATCTGTTAGTTCATTCATCCACTCATTCATCTGTTAGTTCATCATCCACTCATTCATCTGTTGGTTCATCCACTCATTCATCTGTTAGTTCATCCACTCATTCATCTGTTGGTTCATCCACTCATTCATCTGTTGGTTCATCCACTCATTCATCTGTTAGTTCATTCATCCACTCATTCATCTGTTAGTTCATCCACTCATTCATCTGTTAGTTCATTCATCCACTCATTCATCGTTAGTTCATCCACTCATTCATCTGTTGGTTCATCCACTCATTCATCTGTTAGTTCATCCACTCATTCATCTGTTAGTTCATCCACTCATTCATCTGTTGGTTCATCCACTCATTCATCTGTTAGTTCATCCACTCATTCATCTGTTGGTTCATCCACTCATTCATCTGTTGGTTCATCTCATTCATCTGTTAGTTCATTCATCCACTCATTCATCTGTTAGTTCATCCACTCATTCATCTGTTAGTTCATTCATCCACTCATTCATCTGTTAGTTCATCCACTCATTCATCTGTTAGTTCATCCACTCATTCATCTGTTAGTTCATTCATCCACTCATTCATCTGTTAGTTCATCCACTCATTCATCTGTTGGTTCATCCACTCATTCATCTGTTAGTTCATCCACTCATTCATCTGTTAGTTCATCCACTCATTCATCTTTTGGTTCATCCACTCATTCATCTGTTAGTTCATCCACTCACTCATCTGTTGGTTCATCCACTCATTCATCTGTTAGTTCATCCACTCATTCATCTGTTAGTTCATTCATCCACTCATTCATCTGTTGGTTCATCCACTCATTCATCTGTTGATTCATCCACTCATTCATCTGTTAGTTCATCCACTCATTCATCTGTTAGTTCATCCACTCATTCATCTGTTAGTTCATCCACTCATTCATCTGTTGGTTCATCCACTCATTCATCTGTTAGTTCATCCCTCATCATCTGTTGGTTCATCCACTCATTCATCTGTTAGTTCATTCATCCACTCATTCATCTGTTAGTTCATCCACTCATTCATCTGTTAGTTCATTCATCCACTCATTCATCTGTTAGTTCATCCACTCATTCATCTGTTAGTTCATCCACTCATTCATTGTTGGTTCATCCACTCATTCATCTGTTGGTTCATCCACTCATTCATCTGTTAGTTCATCCACTCATTCATCTGTTAGTTCATCCACTCATTCATCTGTTAGTTCATCCACTCATTCATCTGTTAGTTCATTCATCCACTCATTCATCTGTTAGTTTATCCACTCATTCATCTGTTGGTTCATCCACTCATTCATCTGTTAGTTCATCCACTCATTCATCTGTTAGTTCATTCATCCACTCATTCATCTGTTAGTTCATCCACTCATTCATCTGTTAGTTCATCCACTCATTCATCTGTTGGTTCATCCACTCATTCATCTGTTAGTTCATTCATCCACTCATTCATCTGTTAGTTCATCCACTCATTCATCTGTTAGTTCATTCATCCACTCATTCATGTTAGTTCATCCACTCATTCATCTGTTGGTTCATCCACTCATTCATCTGTTAGTTCATCCACTCATTCATCTGTTAGTTCATCCACTCATTCTGTTGGTTCATCCACTCATTCATCTGTTGGTTCATCCACTCATTCATCTGTTAGTTCATTCATCCACTCTTCATCTGTTAGTTCATCCACTCATTCATCTGTTAGTTCATTCATCCACTCATTCATCTGTTAGTTCATCCACTCATTCATCTGTTAGTTCATCCACTCATTCATCTGTTGGTTCATCCACTCATTCATCTGTTGGTTCATCCACTCATTCATCTGTTAGTTCATTCATCCACTCATCATCTGTTAGTTCATCCACTCATTCATCTGTTGGTTCATCCACTCTCATCTGTTAGTTCATTCATCCACTCATTCATCTGTTAGTTCATCCACTCATTCATCTGTTGGTTCATCCACTCATTCATCTGTTAGTTCATCCACTCATTCATCTGTTAGTTCTTCATCCACTCATTCATCTGTTAGTTCATCCACTCATTCATCTGTTAGTTCATCCACTCATTCATCTGTTGGTTCATCCACTCATTCATCTGTAGTTCATTCATCCACTCATTCATCTGTTAGTTCATCCACTCATTCATCTGTTAGTTCATTCATCCACTCATTCATCTGTTAGTTCATCCACTCATTCATCTGTTAGTCATTCATCCACTCATTCATCTGTCTTTTCATCCACTCATTCATCTGTTAGTTCATCCACTCATTATCAGAAGCCGTCATCTCATCATACCAGTACTCCAGCAGCCAGAACCCGGAGTGGATTTCATACTGACTGGACTGGACTGACTGACTGACTAACAGAGAAGTGAAAATGGGGCGTGAGTAAAATCTTTTTTTTTTTTTTTTTGTTTTCTCTAAGGCCCTGAATTTGAGCTGTGCACTTGTTTTTTTTAATTATATTTAGTGGATGAATTGAATCGTTTTTTTCTTTTTTTTTTTTTTATACCGAGAAACTGTTGAAAACCCGAAGTGGATTTTTCGTTAAAACAAACTGAACTTTTTTTTTTTTTTTTTTTTTTTTTTTTCTTCTAAAAAATTGAACCAAAGCCTAAAGTGGAGATTTTGTGTTTGATTTTGTTTGGTTGGTGGATTTTGTTGAGTTTGGACTTTGGGGGGGAAACTGGGTGTTTGAATTTGTGCTTGGAATTTGTGAGTTTTATGCATTCATTGTTTAATATATGATTTGAATTTTAAATGGTTTAAATGTGTGATTTCTTTTTTTGTCATTTATGTGTAGGGTGTTGGTTTAATTAACACTTGCATCCTTTGTGGAGTTTGAGTGATAATAAACGGACAAAACTAAATAACCAAAAACAAAGACTTGAGCATATCCAAAAGACTGAATTAAAATGACTGACTTAACATCTTAAATGTCAGGACAGAGACCTGGCTGGCACCCCTAAAACATCGATATAATAAAATAATATAAATAAATTAAAGCTTCAAACTCAAACTGTCACAAGTTGACATAGACAGAAGACAAGCAGAGAAAGGGATAAAGCTGCAGACGACAAACTATGACTGGGTTAGAGGTGGGGCTAAAGTTAGGGTTAAAGTTAAAGTTAGGGCTAAAGTTAAGAGTAGGGTTAAAGTTAAAGTTAGGGTTAATTTAAAGTTAAGATTAAAGTTAGGGTCAGGGTTAAAGTTAGGGTTAGGGCTAAAGTTAGGGCTAAGGCTACAGTTAGGATTAAAGTTAGGGTCAGGGTTAAAGTTAGGGTTAGAAACATTACTGACTGTTCATGTCCCCCAAACCCACCATCTTTGAACTTCACCTTTTCCTGTTCGAAAATCCCAGTTGTGATGTAATACAGATTCTGGGGTATTTGACAAAGACAATGTTGACAGAAAACAGTAGACAGAGTCCTGGTGTTGGAGCCCTGGATGACGTCTGCACCAGCGGCTGCTAAAGGACCTCTGTCTGTCACAGTACTTGGTTTGTGGAAATACCTTTAGATGAACTCTGTAGGACCTGCTGCTCTGGACCATCACACATCAGATTAAATGTGTGAGTACGTACTAAAGGTCAGACATGTACTGGTGTAGGTGAATGCTTAATGTAAATTGCCTATAGGTGTGAATGTGACGGTGACTGGTTGTTGTTCTCTAAATGTCCAGGCTGTTACTGAAAATGACAATCAGTTCTCGACTAACTTACCTGGTTAAATAAAACTAAAACACATGTTATTTGATGCGGTGTGAGTAAGGACTCACGTGCACAGTTCAATCATTTGGACGATCTTTATTACAAAGGCTTTAAGCTGGCACAAAAACTCAGGGCTCTTCTTTACAGAAATCTTCGGCTGTAACTTCCAGGACACTCAGACAGAATGGAAGTTTTTCCTTCCACTGCCACCTCTCACTAGTGTTTGCTCCTGGAGGATTCTGTTGGGTTTCTGGAAACTGGCTTAGAGTCTGGTTTCAACTGGCCTGATATGTTAAGTGTCAGGAGAAAACTTTTGTTACGATTTGGTGCTATAAATAAAAGTTGATTGATTAATTTTTAATCTACATTAATCACGTTTCATTTTGCATGAGCAAACAGACTCATGAAAGAAGGAAATATATACTCACTTAACGTGTTTATTAAACACCGTCAACAGTTTCAACAAAACAAGTTGAAACAAAGTAAGATGAAATAACTGTTCGGTCTTTGTTTTTTTGTACTCAAATTCCCATCCAGAGGGCCGATGTGCCGTTTAGTGTCTTCCATATAGGGGTGGGCCTGTCACTGCTGGATCAACTGCCCATTTGTGCGACGGTAACTCCACTTGGACAAACTGCCTGAAATGTGCTGCCAGAGACTTTCAGAGTCCTTCTGCGCTGCAGACGGGCTAATACCTTAAATTTTTAATCAGATCAATAATAATCTATAATAAAACATCGGTTTTATATAGTGCTTTTCTAAGTGCACAAAAAGACACTTTACAATAAACAGCCAAGGGACGAACACACATCAATGGGTATGGAGTTAACACTAAAGGTCAATCAAAGAACAAATACAGAGACAAATATGGAGAAAGAAAACACACGAGAAGGTAGATGAGGGTGGACGAGGTGGAACAGGCAGTCAGTTTATGAAGGATGATTGAACAGGTGGGATCTGAGTCAGCTTTGGAATGAAGTCAGTGTGTCGGAGTTCCAGATGTGAACGGGTAGGGGGTTCCAGAGGGTGGGGCAGAGATGGTAAAAGCTCTGTCACCCAGAGTATGGAACTGAGTGTGGGTGACGGGGGTGAGAAGGTTAGCATCTGCAGAGCAGAGGGGTGAGTAGGGGAGTGGAGGAGCAGTAGATCAGTCAGGTAGGAGGGGGTGGGGTTATGTAGGGGAGTGGAGGAGCAGTAGATCAGTCAGGTAGGAGGGGGTGGGGTTATGTAGGGCTTTGTTGGTGGTGAGGAGGATCTGGAAGTTCATGCGCTGTTGAACGGGGAGCCGGTGAAGTTGAGGGTGATGTGATCTGTGGGGTGCGAGTGGGTGAGTAACTGAGTTCTGAACATACTGTAATTTTTGGAGAGCGGTGGAAGGAAGGCCAGAAAGAATGCTGTTGCAGTAATCGAGGTGGAAGTGATGAAAGCGTGGATGAGTGTTTTGGCAGCTGAAGGGGAGAGGGTGGGGTGGAGATGTGCAATGTTGCGAAGATGGAAGAAGGATGTTTTGGTGGCATGATTGATGTGTTGTGACAACTTGGTTAAGTTGCACCAAACATAAACATACCCCCCCCGTTAGCATGCCTGGTATCTTCTGTACACCCTGGAAACTGTCACCACGTCAGCGTCGTCACCTCATTCGCCCGCAGTTGGTGGCAGTTTTTAACCCCCCCCCCCAATATCCGCATTCCACGGTGGAGTCGGTACGGCACAGAGTATAGGAAGCGTCGGAGCCACGGCTCATCGATTCGACAATAGTGCAGCCGTTAACCCTGCTACAACGTCTGTGTAACCATTATATCACTTACCAACTACATTCACCTCTGTCTGTTCTCCCATTGGTTCATCACATCTGTCCATCCATCACATCCGTCCATCCCACTGCAGCAGAAGACAGTCACCGTCATACCAGCACTTCAGCAGCAATAACCCGGACCGGATTACAAACTGACTGGACTGGACTGACTGACACTGACTGACTGTGCGACAAGACAGTGGAGGACAGAGTGAGGAACTGAGGTTTTTATTCTCCTCTCTTGTTTTTTATTTATGTATTTATTTTTTTTTTAAAAAGCCCTGAATGGAACTGTGTGCTTGTTTTGTTTTTCTATTTTACTAAGGAACCTGAAATGAACTGAATTTTTTTTTCTCCTTTTTGAGAAACTGTGGAAAACCAGAAGTGGAATTTTTTGTTTAAATGAACTGAACTGTTTTTTGTTACTTTTTCTCTCAAAAGACTGATAAATTGTGGAAATTTTGAGTTTGGATTTTTGCTTGGTGGTGGATTTTTTTGAGTTTGGACTTTGGGGGGTGGGGGACTGGGTGTTTGAATTTGTGAGTTTTGCGCATTTTTTTTAATAATGATTTTGAATTTTAAATGGTTTAAATGTGTGATTCCTTTTTTGTCATTTAATGTGTAGGGTGTTGGTTTAATTAACACTTGCATCCTTTGTGGAGTTTGAGTGATAACAAACAGGCAAAAACTAAATAACCAAAAATAAAAACTCGAGCATATACAAAAGACAAAGAATTAAAACGACTGGCTTAACATCTTAAATGTCAGGAGAGAGACTGTAATGCTGATAGTACGGACCCAGAACCCAAATGCAGAACTAGGAGGCGGATGTAAAAGTTTACAGAGTTATTATGTTCAGGTGATACAAAAATAAAGGCTGTGATAATGAACAGGATCTTGAGGACAGCAACCAAGGAAATCCTCGAGGGATTCGTCCTCGCCGGGCGAGGGACGCGAACCCACGGTTAGGCTCCGGGTTTTGAGTGGCACGGACTAGGGAGAAGCAGAGGGAGGTCAGGGACGGAAACAGGTCATACACGGGAGAGCAAACAGACAGGCAACAGGCATAGGGGTAAAGCAAGCTCACGTACCAAAAAACCAGGCGTACAAGTCCAAAACCAGGAAGGCAGATGGAGGCAGACAAAACCAACAGGGAGCAGGCAAAAACAGGCAAAAACAGGATGACAAAAACGGGTCGAAACACAGGTAGGCAAACGAACAGACAGGATCAAAACGCTGGTAGGTAAACTGCGAGAGATTACGAACTGGCGTCTGACCAGGGGAAAGGACAGGGTATAAATACACAAAAGGGAGGGAAGACAACGAGACACAGGTGGAACACATCAGGGCGGAGTCAGGTAATCAGGGAAAAGGTGAACACGAACCAGGAAGGGAAGTAAAGACAACAGACAAGACACATGAGGAAAACTTAACAAAATAAAACAGGAAGTGACAGACAAACATAAAAGACAGACAAACCAGACTAACGTCCGGTAGCAGGCTTCACAGAGACCTGGCTGGCACCCCTAAAAATCATATAATAAAATAATATAAAATAAATAAATTAAAGCTTCGAACTCAAACTGTCAGTGTGATTTGAAGGAGAAGGTGGGGTCCACGATGATGCTGAGGTTTCTGGCCAGGGGAGAGGGGGTGACTGAATGACCATCGATGGACAGTGAGAAGTTCTGAGAGGAGGGGGAAGGGATTTGGGTCCAAAAATGATGATTTCAGTTTTTTGTTTTGAGTTTGAGGAAGTTGTTGGTCGTCCAGATTTTTATGTCAGTGAGGCAGTTGGTGATGGTGGACAGAATGGTGGTGGTGATGGCTTTAGTGGAGATGTACAGCTGTCGCCAACATACAAGTGAAAGTGAAGACCGTGGTGAGGGATGATGTGAACGAGCAGAAGTATGTACAGGATGAAGAGAATGGGACTGAGCACAGAGCCTTGGGGGACACCGTGTGGTCCAGGGGTGGGTGTGATTTGTGGTTGTTGATGGAGATGTAGTGAAATCTGTCAAACAGGTAAGAGTTGAACCAGGAGAGGGCAGAGTCAGTGATTCCAATGGAGTGCAGACGACGGAGGAGGAGGAGTGATTGATGGTGTCGAAAGCTGCACTGAGGTGGAGGAGAAGGAGAATGGTGAGGAGGCGGAGTCAGAGGAGAGTAGGATGTCATTGGTGACTTTGAGAAGGCGGTTTCAGTGATGTGTGAGAACGGAATCCAGATTGAAATGTTTCATACAGTTTGTGGAGAGAGATATTGCTTGAGTTGGGTTGTGACGGCTCTTTCCAGTATTTTGACAGAAATGGGAGGTTGGAGATGGTCTGAAGTTTTGGGGTCATTGGAATCTAGGCCGGGTTTCTTAAGGAGGGGGTGATGGCAGCAGTATTCAGAGGTGGGGGGATGTGCCAGTGGTAAGGGAGGAGTTGATGGTGTCAGTGATGAGTGGGGCGAGAGGGGTGAGACAGGCTTTGATAAGGGGGAGGGGATGGGATCCAGAGGGCTAGTGGGTGATTTCATGCTGGAGAGTAATTCAGGGAGTTCGTCAGTGGTAATGGTTGAGAAGAGGGAGAGCCGTTTGTCTGTGGGTGGGGAAGAATGGGTTCGGGTCAGAGGTGATGGCGGAGGAAGAGGCAAGCTGGTCGTGAATTGTCAATTTTGGAGTAAAAAATGATAGAAAGTTATTGCATTTTTCAGGGTGAAAGATGATGGGATGTTGTCATGGGTTGAGGAGTTTGTTGATGGTGGAAACAGAGAGCGGGGGTTGGAGGATCCAGTGTGAATGACGCGGAGTAATAGGCGGAGCGGGCTTTGTTAAGTGAGGTTTGGTACAGGTGCATGTGTTCTTGTAGGCGTGAGGGTGTGTACGGTTAGTCCTGTTTTGTTGTGAAGGCGTTCAAGCTGTCTGAGTTGTTTTTTGAGTTTGTGAAGTTCCGGGTGTACCAGGGGGCTGAGTGAGTGAAAGTAACAGTTTTTGTTTTCCTGGGGGCCAGTTGGTTGAGGGAAGTGGACAGTGGTTATTGTAGATGTTGACGAGGTCTGTGGGGGTTGGGTTAACAGGGAGGGTGGAGTCAGAAGAGTTAGATATGCAGGTGGAGAGAGAGGCTGAGCAGATGGACTTAAGATTTCGGAAGGTTATTGTGCGGTCTTGTTTGGGCTGGGGGGCGGGTGTTGATATCCATGTGATGGCCAGGTGATCGGAATGGTGAGGTCGTGCTGGAGATGTTATGGATGTGAAGGCCAGTGGAGCAAACCAGGTAAGGATATGTCCACAGCTGTGGGTGGGGAAGTTATGTGTTGGGTGAAGCTGAGGCACTTGAGTAAATCCAGGAAATCATTTGCATTTTTACAGTCAGGGGAATCATGTGGAGGTTGAAATCGCCAAAGTAGGACAGAAGTTGATGACAGTACTGTGATAATTCTGAAGATCTGATAGGAGGGATGGGTTGGGTTTGGGGGGGGGGTAGATGATGGCAATGAGAAGAGGTTTAGGGCCAGGCAGTTTAAAGCCAGGTGTTCAAAAGAAGGAACAGCAGGTATGGAGAGAGGTCGTGGATAAGGTATAATGGGTGCCCTCGGCCCTCGAGGCATGGGTTGTCAGCATGAGTATCCAGCGGGGGTGGTTTGGTTTAGTGCAAAGTAATCCAAGGGTTTTTGCCAGGTTACAGTAAAACAGAGGAGATCCAGTTTAGTGTCAGTAATGAATTTATAAGAATGAGGCTTTTATTGTTGAGGGATCATGTGTTGAGGAGGGTGAGTTTCAGGTGCTTTTGTTTTGAAATTGATGATGTGGAAGTCAGAATTGGGCGGAGGTTGAAAGAGTTCACACTGGGGTTGTTCTGATGACGCAATGCGGAAGTGCGGAAGCCGGTGTCCATGCTGTGGTCGGACCAGAGAGAGGGAATGTTTATCGTGGCAGAATGGTAACTAAACTTGTGGCATGAGCTTCGGTGGATGTAACGGGGACGGAGAAGAAGTTTGGAGCTTTAGTGAGGCGATGAGTTCCATGGAAGGAGGCGTTTGGTGGTTTAACTGGAGGAGTTGCATAGATGTGTAGCGTGGCACCATGGCTGGGACTGTGACAGTGCCGGAGGTGGATGATGGAGGTCTGAGTTTGTTGAGGGCGTTAACACCAGGGTGATAGCTGGTTTGAGTCGGCAGGGTTGCAGGATGGAGTAGCTGAACATGCTGACCACGGATGGTTGTTTCCAAGCCCCTATGACCACTAGCCAAGCAGCGCTGGCACCAGGCAGCAGCCGGCTAGCCGTTGAGCACTAGCTTGTAGCCGGCCACCCGGCAGCCAGCTAGCTGATACTCCAACGGTGCTGGCAGGGAGTCCCGGACAGCTGACAGCAAAAGCATGGACAGGTAGCAGGCAGCTAACCGTAAACTGGCTGGCTAGCAGCCAGTTTCCCACTAGCCCGCTTTCCCGCGGGCCAGAGCTGCCAGCGAATCTCGGGCAGATGTCCCAGAGATGGAGAGTAGAGACTTAGATGAAGACAATCCAAACCATAACAGGACGACAGAAACAGTTTGTGCCCGGGGTGGTACTTTGGTCGGCAACCAGGCAATGGTGACATGATCCAGAGCCCTTTTCACAGTGGGTGAAGTTGACAGCTAAAGGTCGCCTTGCAGGTAGGCGTCTACTCCACCGGTAAAAATGGGTAAGAATAGTATCCAAAGTCCAGAAAGGTGTAGAAGCAAAGGTACTGATATGAGCTGAACAGAGCAAGTAGCCAAAAAAAGAAGGAAACTATAAGTTTAAAGACAATCATGAATGGGGAAGTGGCGAAAAGTGCAACACCAGCATCTCCCCACAGCGGGAGGACGCTCTGGGGACACACACACACATTGTGTGTGTGTGTGGGAGGGGCTGATGGGGACGTGGCCTTGGTGGTGATTGGGGCCGGGGGCAGGGGTACTGGCTGCTGGTTCTCTTGTGGCAGTGTGTCGCTGTGCCAGTAATTGCAACACCATTGATGTGTACGACGGGGGAGTTCTGGAGGATGGTGGGTGGGGGGCGGAAACTCTCTGGGTGTGGTGTGGGTGCCCTCGGTGGCTCTGCCCGGTGGCGGGAACGAGGGTGCCTACTGGCTCATCTTCTGAGGAGAAACTCCTTCCAATCATACTATCCCCCAGCCCCCCCCCCCCCCCCCCTGCACACAGCATGTAGGACCTTGGGAGTGTGCACGGTCTGAGGGAGTATGTCAGGGGGGTCATTAAAACGGCCCTTCAGTGGTACCCTGGGGCAGCTAACTCCTCAATTTTAATTGTACCCACCCACAACACACAGGAACACTGACACCACACACTCATTTTAGGGGGCGGGCTGTGTGGTGCCTGGGGGCGGTGCCGTTTGGGTGGGCGAGGCTGGCTGTGCAACATGATTTCAGCGGGCAGTTTCTGCTCCTCAGTTTAACTGCTTGACACATGCCTCACACTTCACAACATTGATAGGTGGGGAGGGAGTGTGGGGGGCACTTGCTGGTGGGGTGGTGGACACAGTGGGGTTCCGGCGATGGTGTGGCCGTCTGGGGTTCCAGTTGGTGCTGGGAATGTGTTCGGCTGCTGCACTTTAGGGGGACTCACGATGGTGTTGCTCATGGCCTGGGGCGTGTCAGTGTTGCTCCGGGTGCACTCTGCATGTTTGGTTTGTGGTGTTCAGCCTCCTGGGGGGTGGAGGTGGACGCTGTTCTTCCGCCGGGAAGGTGTGTGTCTTGGGTTTTTGGGGGGGCCGGTTGGGGATGGCAACATCAGCACTTCATCCTAAGCATACTGGTGCCTCTGCTGGCAGGTGTGGCTGTCTGAGGTGGCCTGGTCTCCCAGTGTGACGGGTGGCTCCTGGGCCTGTGGGGCTCAGGGGCCGGTGTCTTACTTACCCTGGGTGGTCGGCCCCCACGGGGATTCGGCGGCTGGCATCCTTGGCCCCTGGAGCCTGTGCTGGTGCTGTGGGGCAGTCACAGAACTGACTGGCTACAGTTTGGCGTCTACTAAATGAGGTCATTTTGTTCTTGCAGCCCTGGTTTTGGTCAACACACTGTCTGGGCAGAACTGTCTTCTCATGCAGGGTGCAAGATCTGTTGTGCAATTAGTCAGGTATTTGAAGTGGGCGTGGTTAATGTGGAAAAGCGGAGGACCCCCCCATGAGTTTGGCACTGGAGTTTCACATGAAGTATGACATGTCACGGGCAGAATAAACTTAGTTCTTTCCACCGCAAGGAAGACGAACAAGTTTGAGTTTGTAGCAGGTCTTAGTCTGAACACACACCAGATAAAGCCTGTTGAACTGGTTCAGATCTAAACGCACTGACCATGGAATTCATGCTGTTGGCTCAGCTTCTGATCAGCTAAGGAAGGTGAGTAAAAATGCTCTTGCTGGTCTCTTTTTGGAGAAATGGTTCTGGAATCTATCAGACTGAGAACTTTAAAACAGTTTGTATTGTTCAGTAAAAATTGTCCTACCTACATCCACATAGGCTGTACGAATTCAACTCAAGGATACATAGATTTCACCTGTGTCTGTTGGACTTGCTACATACTATGCTGCCTTTTAAAATTTGGACATTCAGGATTTCCCAGTTGGATTTAGAACAAGTTTGCTGGGGAAATGTCTCCCTGGAGTCCAGCTGGTCTGGTCTGATCACAAGAGGGACCAACTCCTGATGTTCAGGTTGCAGCTAAAAAAAAAAAAAAAAAAAAAAAAAGAACATGGTGAAAAACAGTGAAAGACGTGTTTATTCATACACTAAACACTTGGTGGGGGCTCCTTTACTGCATCATTTGTGGACGGTGTCCACCGGTGCCACATTGTGACCTTCAGCTCACTGGTAATGGTGGGTTTGGAAGTACTTTTAGGACATGGTACCAAGTTCTATGGAGATGGAATCTGCATCTCCATATTACAAATTAAACTCTGAAATCTGCAGGTAATTGGTTGTTTTAAGTTTGTACTTGATAAAACATCTGGAACCTCAATAACTGACTGGAAATGTCAAAGTTACAAATTAAGAATTTATTTTCAGCAGGTTCAAAAAAAGGATCCTGGGCCAACACAGCACAGACACCAAAGTCAGAAGAAAGAGTTTTACCCCCTTTTCTGTTATAAAAGTTAAACCGTGTCTCTTGTAGTGGGCTAAAAGTAACAGCAGTAAACTAAAAACACACTTAAACCCAAATACCCACAGTTTAAGAGAACTAAAATAAGATAAATAGTGAGTGCTGCAGTCAGTGGTTCATCAGTGTATCACCGTTCTGTCCGTTATTGATTATAGTTGTATATTGAATGACTCTGGATGTAAACATTAACTGACGTTAGCACAGAAAATATACACACGGTGTGTTTTAAACAGATCTTGACCTGAATCTTGTTTGTATGGTAATGCTGTGGTGGAGCGGGTCCAGTGAGGGGATGACGAGCTGTGTGCTGCTGCGGTCCTCTTTCGCCGTGCCTCTGTAAAACACAGTCAGTGCATATTTATTGTTAAAGGTGTATAACAGTGGTGATTTTTAGAATATTGTGGGGAATGGGTTTGTAGACACATTAGGCGGCTGCAGCTGTGGCTCAGTTGGTTAGAGCGGGTCGTCCAATGACCAAGAGGGTTGGCGGTTCAAATCCTGGCTCTGACTGTCCACATGTCAAAGTGTCCTTGGACAAGACACTGAACCCTAAATGGTCCCAGCAGGACCAGGCAGTGCCCTGCATGGCAGCAGTCGCCCGCTGGTGTATGAGTGTGTGTGTGAATGGGTGAGTGTGAGGAACTGTAAAGCACTTTGGGCACCATGAAGGTGGAGAACATGCGCTCTATAAGTTTCAGTCCATTTACCATTTTAGATGCTAATGTACCGTATGGGCTTCCGTTTCCACCAGAGTGTCCAGCTAAAAGAATCCCTGGGGGGCTTGGACACTGTTTTAAAGGTTCTGGGAGGGAAGCACACATGGGAGGTTGAAGGAGGGGTGTTTGGTGTGGGGTTAAATGTAAATATGTAGATATGTGTTTGTCTAGTGTTGTTGGGTATATGGCTCTGTATTAATATTTGTAAATAGTGTATTTTATGAGTTTGTGGTGTTTTTCTAAAGGTAAAAAGAACTATATAGTTAGTGTGTGTATATATAAATGGTGTAGCCAGTCACGTGCACAGTGGCCTCTCTGTATATATGTGGGTCATTAGTGTTGGTAGGGCGTAATGACGGGACTGTTGGTTCTTTTAAGGGAGTCGTTCAATCAGGAGTCGTTCACTGACAAGAGTCGTTCAACAGACTGGCTCTGTTATGTTTTTGGCATTCTTTTGAAACACCAGTGTTTAAATGACTAAATAGGCTACATGTGATGATTGACATTCCATTTTAAAGGTTTGTGAATTGGCGCGGCAGTAAATATTATTTTACCGTAAAAATAACGTTAGTTCAATGTGTGGGTTAAATCCATGACATGAGAGGTGACATTAGACAAATGATGGAACTGGACCAAAAACATCCCAGTACATTCTGTGGACTAGTCTGTAGAATAAAAGGGAAGAAGAAAATAAAAGATTTTTCTGATGAAAGAACATTTGATTCTCCTCAAAACAAGAACAATAAATGTGAGTTTTTAAATGGTGGTGCAAATTATTCGTGACCCAGACTGAAGATATATATTTTTTGCAAATATTACAAGTGTCATGTCCATCTTTCTTTCTGAAAGTTCATCCAAATCCTCTCCTTTTTCTTTGGCTCATTACTCACAGGTGCTCACTCACTCACTCTCAAATTTTTTCTCTGGTTTCAACCAGTCTTCCAGTTTCTCGTCCTCCTCTCCTCCTCCTTCCTCTCCTCCCCTCCTCCTCCCTCCCCTCTTCCTCCAGTCTTCCAGCTCCTCCTCCTCCAATCTTCCAGCTCCGCCCTCCTCAGTCTTCCAGCTCCTCCTCCTCCAATCTCCAGCTCCGCCTCCTCAGTCCTTCCAGCTCCGCCTCCTCAGTCTTCCAGGTCCTCATCCAGTCTTCCAGCTCCGCCTCCTCCAGTCTTCCAGCTCCGCCTCCTCCAGTCTTCCAGCTCCTCCTCCAGTCTTCCAGCTCCGCCCTCTCCAGTTTTCCAGCTCCTCCTCCTCCAGTCTTCAGCTCCGCCTCCTCCAGTTCTTCCAGCTCCTCCTCCAGTCTTCCATCTCCACCTCCTCCAGTTTCCAGCTCTGCCTCCTCCAGTCTTCCCGCTCTGCCCTCCTCAGTCTTCAGCTCCGCCTCTCCAGTCTTCCATCTCCACCTCCTCCAGTCTTCCAGCTCCTCCTCCAGTCTTCCAGCTCCGCCTCCTCCAGTCTTCCAGCTCCTCCTCCAGTCTTCCAGCTCCGCCTCCTCCAGTCTTCCATCTCCGCCTCTTCCAGTCTTCCAGCTCCTCCTCCTCCAGTATGCTCACCTCATGCTTCAACTGTTGTTTTTTTTTTTAACTTCTTCCATCAGACATGCTCAGCTGCACTTTTTTTCTGCTGGAACATTGTCCTCCAGCCCAGTCCCTCCCCAGTGATGCTAAATTGACAGGCAATCGGACACTCCCTCCTAATAAAAAAAATTTTAAAAAATGAACAGCTCTTTACAAAGACTCAGTTCCCATTGTTTCATTTCAAAGAGCTGGTCAAAAGATTCGATTCGTTCGTGAACATCACATCACTAGTAGGGGGTTGGTGAAGGTTGTGTTTTTTGAGTTTCCTGCAACAATAAATAAAAGTGTTTTTTGCTACAACACCTAACCCTAACCTGGGTCAAGCTCCTTTTTAAACGCGCCTTGACTACTCAAGCTGTTGGAGTCAAACTATCAAAATCAAATGCAGAGCCGTGAAGACCCGGCACCGGTCCAGTAAGCCAACCGCAGGGTTTTCCCCACACTCACCGATGGCCTTGAATGCGTCTTCCTCTTACCCAGCGTCCGGGGAAGGAAAAAAGAGACACCTCCCTGGAAATGGTGCCCTGGGCTTTTTAAAGGGTTCGTGATTTGCCCATTCACTGATTGTCAGTTCATTAAGGTGGATGTGTTGCAGGTGAGCCAGTCCAAAACCCCACCCCTGACACTTCAATCACCACAAAGGCCCATGTAGAATAACAAGGCAACAACAACATGCAATGGACAGTTCACACTCACAATAAAAAGTCCAAGTCCACAATGAATCCTGCAATTAAAAAATCAAAACATGCAATACCAAAGAAACAAACACACATCTTGCACAAAACCACTCAGTAAAAGATTAACTAGAAGCACTCGGAAGAGCGCAGACCTCCACCAAGGCAGATCAGTGGCCCCCCATCACCACCAAAATTCAATCATTTGTTCCTTGTGCCAGTATCAACATTTCCTGAAATGTTCCTCCAAATCCCTCCTTAACTTTTTGAGTTATCTTGCACACAGACAGACAAACCAACGCAGCAAAAACAGAACCTCCTTTGGCAGAGGAAATAAAAAAGAAAATCATGCTCATAAAATTGCTGCATCCCTTTTCCTGCTCGCTGGCTTCCTGACAGAAGCTTCACACCTTGGACTGTGTAAACCTCCAGTGTTTTGGAGTTTCATCTTTATGTCAGGAGTCATCTGTATCGTACACTGTCAAGGACACTTCCATAAAAACTCAAACGTGTTTGTATTTTCAACGCTGCTGTTTGAACCATTCTGAGAATTTTTAAAAATGTATTTGATGTCGAATTCCAAACCTCTTGAAAAAGCGCAAACAACAAATGTCCCTGACCATCCGTCCAGTGACCCGGTCCTGACTGTGTTGATCTCCAGTGGGAGGTTAAAGACCGGCTTCAGCTCAGACCAGACCCTTTAGCCCTCCTACTGTCCACATGCAGCAGATCAGGGTGATGACAGTACTTAGGTGAATTGCTGCAGTGTGAGGTGACCCTGATGTTTCCCATTTAAATAATGGATTACCCCCCCCCACCCAACCCACCGGCACCACCCCCCTCCCCCGCTGGAACAATGCGGTTGTCGGCTGTCTTTTTGGCTGGCTGATTTATGCTGTGTGTGTTGTCAGTTGTGTGTCTGTGTAACGTGTCTAAAGTGCTGCTGGTGTTGTTAGCTGGTGCCATCCGCTGCCTGTGTGGACAAACATGGCACAACACTTTTCCTACACACCTCCTGCCGTCCGCGCACTCTACTGCTCCTTCACACTTAGGGCTCGGGCGAGTGAGTTTTGAGTGAGTGAGGGTGAGTGAGTGAACAATGTGAGTGAGCGATGTGAACAAGTGAGCGAGCCTCAGTGGCTGCATGCTTCCCAACCCCCCCCCCCCCCCCCCCCCCCCCCCCACATATATATACACACACCTCCTCCTCCTCCTCTCTCCCCCTGTTCCCTCATTACCTCTGCCACACTCTGCTTCTCAGTCAAAGGGGCTGCTTCTCTGGAACTCGCTGCAAGCTGAACAGGATCCTCTCACTCATCCTCTGCTCTATATTTCTAGTATCATTTTGTCTTTTTTCTGCTGCTGATGCTGCAGGAAGGTTCACAGTTTTTCTGTTGTGGATGCCAGCAGGTTAATGGACAGGGGAACTTTTAAGGCTGCTACCAGTGCAGGTTTTTTTCTTGACTGGATCTTCGACTGGCTCTGTTCTCCAAGGGTGATATGTAGATGTGGATGACTCATTTGGGTTGGGTTTTTTTTTGTTTGTTTGTTGTTTTGTACCATCTATATGTTCTGAGCCTCAGACACTGTAGAAGTTGTGGGACATGTTCTGTAGTGTGTCATTTTGCGGTCTGTGTGCAGTTTGGAGGAGCTAAAATGAGGCAGAGCATGGGTGATGGAGCTGCAGCTGGATGTTGAATCTTTGTGTCTCAGTCGGCAGGTAAGGCTGCGTTCTGCATGCACACATCAACACAGCATGGTATCAAATGAATAATAGATGTAATGAAATTGCTCATACATAGGAGTGCATTGGCTGTGAAGGCTGCTGTGTTTATCAGACACTTCTATTTGGAGTGACATGGAATAGAAAGAGGAGCTGATGTGATCTTTGTCCCTGATGCTTTCGGAACAGCATCGTCCTCATTCTTTCTTAATGATTTTCTGTCTTAATCTCACTCCAGTCAGAGATGTAGAGCTCTAATATAAGGAAGAAGTTTAAAGTTTCTGTTCGTTTAGGAGTTGCATGAACTGTCTGAACTGATGCCATAAAGACCAACTGATGATCATATTTGAAGACTTTTTAACAAATGGTTGAGGGAGAGAATGAGCAGTTTATATTCCTCAGAAGGAAAACTAAACGGACACCACTCAGTGTATTCATCTGATATCTCACCTCAGCAGCCTGAGAAACTGATTGGACTGTTACTATTGTCATTATCGGGTCTGCGTATCCGTCTGCTGCTCTCTCAGTTCACTCATTAAATCCTGATCAACTTTGTTTTTGGGACAAAAAAACAGACCTAAACAGATGTTTAACATCACACAACAATTTTATTGTGTCTGAGCGTCGGCACAGTGTAGGGAAGTCTAAAATGCATGTGTGACTCAGGTGTGTTTTTAATAGGTCACATGGATGCAGGAGTTTGACTTTATCATTTTGCGATGTGCAACAGTCACAAAAACCTGTGATAAAAGGTTGATTAAGCTGTGAGTCATACAGTTCCAGTGGAATGAGCCAGTAAAAGCCTGTTCTGAACTGGAATCCCTCACTTCACCTCTTTATTATCTTATTATCTTTATCTTTGTATTTTATTATTTATCTTTATGTCTTTATTCAAATGCAGCGCTCAGAACATTTCTGTCCTCTGTCCTTTTCTTGATGTTGTGAAGCCCCAGGGTTTATCCTCATTAAGTGAGTGTGTTTTTGACATCTGCGTTCATTTTTCACAGTTCTATTTAAAAATGTAAAAAGTCATAGCAGCTTTTAAAACACACCAATATCAGGGATTTCAGTTACAGCGATTTGACCCTAAAGTGTAGACACTCTCCTAATAAGTGGCTTTTTGTATCAATGAAGAGTATAGATTTGTTGCCCATGGACCGGACAATGTGGCGTCCCTTCAACTGGAACCACATCTATTCCCACTGTTTCTAAAATACAGCCCTGAGAACATTTCTGTGGCATGTAATTTCCTGTTCTGTTTGATGCTTTGAATTTCTAAAGTCCATTCTCATCAAGCAGATGCATTTGTGACATATCTACAATAAAATACTGAGGTCAGACAAAAAATAAAAATCACAAACTGTTTCAAAACATCTGGAGATTCACATGGCTGACTCGGAAAAGTTTTGAGAACACAGTTTCTTTCTTTTTTTTTTTTTTTTCATGGGTAGCAGCTTTTAAAAGAGGAGGTAAAATGAAGGATTTCTCAGTCAAAGGACGTAACAATTCTGCAAATGAATGGATAAATTAATTTATCATAAGATGTAATTCATTGCAGCTATTTTTATTAACATTTTAAATGTGTTAATAAAAAAAAAATACAAATGCAGAAAATTCTTTTAAAAAATGATTTAAAAGTTTTTTTGCTTGGAAGAGGTGGAAACGTTTATGTATCACTTTAACCCATAAAGACCCAGTGCAACTTTATGACAGCTTTCTAATGGATTTTTTCTCTCCTTTTAACCTTCTTAAGAGATTTATTACCATTTTTTATATTATCCTGTGTAATTTTTCATAATTCATTGTAAATAATGTATTTTCCCCTATATTTAAATAAGTGATCATGTAGACATTTATGAAAACTCAGAGAAGATTCAAAGGATATTATTTACAAAAGAAAACAAGAAAAGTGACATTTTCAGCAAAATATATTAATTGAACATAAAAACAAGCCTCAAAAACCACTGTCATTTGTCAAACTCCATGGGTTTTACTGGTGAATCAACGTTGAAGAAGATGACAGTGTTTCTGCATTCACTGTGGAGCTCCTGAACATCCAAATGGGTCATGTGTGATGACCATGAAAGGATGACACACTGCATTTTACACCAGTTATTTACATGGAGTGATAGGATTAGTGGATCAACAGGTATTGAACATTAGAGATGAGTCGATGCTTTTGGTCACCAGGGCTTTGTGGGTCTAAAGCAGATGCATAGAAACAAAACTAATGTATGAAGAGGTACGCACATGTTGGACAAAGCTTTGACCCATGAAGAGTTTTGTACCAATGCTGTATGATCCAACCAGTCCTGTTCAGTTTTGACCAAAGCCAGGTCCAGGTTTTTCCACAATAATCTGCCCCTGACATATGTCATCTCCTCGCGCACAGACCCAGTTTAGCATGTTAGTATATGAACCACGATCTAGACCTTTAATGAAAAGTCCATGTTGGAAAGAAAACTCATATTATGCACATGACGTATGCACATTTGGATTAGAGGTTAGGGGGTTAGAGTTGACCCTAACCCCCTAACACCACTAACTCTGCCCCCAACCCCCTAACCCTAACCCCCCTAACTCTAATCCTAACCCCCTAACCTTAAACCTTAGCCCATCTGATAATGTTTGTAAGTCAAATGCTGACTGGTCCCTGGTCATTCTTCTTCCTAACGCCTGTTTCGGCCTTTCCAGAGATGACCACTGTTTCCATGGAGCCTGTTGGAGTCCTGGTGGACAGAGGCGCTAATGCCACCGACGCCCCCCTCAGTGCAAATGGGGTCACTGCAGCGACCTTCACCATCGGCACCATCCTGTCCATCATGTGCCTGGTCGGTATCTTGGGGAACATCTACACTCTGGTGGTCATGTGCCACTCCATGAGGAGCGCAGCCTCCATGTACATCTACATCATCAACTTAGCGTTAGCTGACCTGCTGTATCTGCTGACCATCCCCTTTGTGGTCTGCACACACTTCCTGGGGGATGGTACTTTGGGAATGCAGGGTGTAAGATTTTGATCAGTATGGACTTCCTGACCATGCACGCCAGTATTTTTACGCTGACGATCATGAGCACAGAGCGCTACTTTGCCGTTCTTAAACCACTGGACACGGTCAAACGCTCCAAAAGTTACCGGAAGGCCATAGCTGTGCTGGTCTGGGCTGCGTCTCTGATCCTCACCTTACCCATGGTTGTGAGCATTCAGCTGATGACGGTGGGCAATAAGACCATGTGTCAACCCACCCTGTCCCCACTCTTCTACAAAGTTTATATCTCCTCCCTGTTCTGCACAAGCATCGTGGCTCCAGGACTGATTATTGGATATCTGTACGTCCAGCTGGCACGCACCTATTGGGTTTCACAGACAGAGACCTTCAAACAAACCAAGAAAACTGCCCAATCAAAAGGTCAGTGTTGATTTCTAATTTCTTATCATGTAAAACACATCAGCCTGCCCTCTCATGATGGATGTAGTTGAAGGATTCCAAATGTGAAGCCAAAGTCCAAATGTTCTTGACCAGTAGAACTTCTGCCAATGTAGAAACTCACTCAGTCTTTTTAGGAGGATTTCTCTGGGGAGTCTGTGTGCAAGCTATCATTTCTCTGATCAGTTTATTTAGAGCTTACTCATTTATACAAAAACTAGGGATGCGTCAGTCCTGAAATTCCAGACAATCCAATTCACCAATGACATTAGGCCCATAAAGTGGGGGTGGGGGGGCAAATGTCTGATATTATTATTTTTTTCTCCTGTCATTCCATAAATGTTGCTGTGGTCAGATCAGATTGGTTCTGTGTTTCCTTTGCTTGTTCCTCGGTGCTTCCTTGCTCTAACTCCTGCAGTCAGTTGATGGTGCAGCTGCATCAGTTCAAACCTGCCTTTCAGACGCACTGAATATAGACGCACAATCAGCAACTAGTTTCAGGTTTGGTCAATCACATTGCACGCGCTAAATAATATTTGCATTTACTCCTCCCAATAATTTTGCACATTCTGTCAGAAATGCCCGTATTTCATATTCATCAGGACAAACATGCTAAATGGGTTGGACCAGCTGAGTTCCCATTTGACCGACGAGACCTTCAGTGTGTCCTGTTAGTAGATCAACTTCAACGTGTTTTTACGTATGCAGTAAAGTTTGTGCATGTTTTTACACCATCGTGCTCCTGTTCTGGGCCTGTTTCCTGTCATAGTAGTAGTAGTAGTAGTAGTATTAGTAGTAGTAGTAGTAGTAGTAGTAGCAGCAGCAGTAGTAGCAGTAGTAGTAGTAGTAGTAGCAGCAGTAGTAGCAGTAGTAGCAGTAGTAGTAGTAGTAGTATTAACTCTCCTGAACCTCCTTCCAGGTGCTCTACCTGATCTTCACCATCGTGCTCCTGTTCTGGGCCTGTTTCCTGTAGTAGTAGTAGTAGTAGTAACAGTAGTAGTAGTAGTAGTAGTAGTAACAGTAGTAGTAGTAGTAGTAGTAGTAGTAACAGCAGTAGTAGTAACAGTAGTAGTAGTATTAACTCTCCTGAACCTCCTTCCAGGTGCTCTACCTGATCTTCACCATCGTGCTCCTGTTCTGGGCCTGTTTCCTGTAGTAGTAGTAGTAGTAGTAACAGTAGTAGTAGTAGTAGTAGTAGTAGTAACAGTAGTAGTAGTAGTAGTAGTAGTAGTAGTAGTAGTAACAGTAGTAGTAGTATTAACTCTCCTGAACCTCCTTCCAGGTGCTCTACCTGATCTTCACCATCGTGCTCCTGTTCTGGGCCTGTTTCCTGTAGTAGTAGTAGTAGTAGTAACAGTAGTAGTAGTAGTAGTAGTAGTAGTAACAGTAGTAGTAGTAGTAGTAGTAGTAGTAACAGCAGTAGTAGTAACAGTAGTAGTAGTATTAACTCTCCTGAACCTCCTTCCAGGTGCTCTACCTGATCTTCACCATTGTGCTCCTGTTCTGGGCCTGTTTCCTGCCCTTCTGGGTCTGGCAGCTGCTGACTCAGTTCCATCCGTCCTTGTCTCTGTCCAACAAAGCCAAGCGGAACATCAACTACCTGACCACGTGTCTGACCTACTCCAACAGCTGCATCAACCCCTTCCTCTACACGCTTCTCACCAAGAACTACAAGGAGTACCTGAGGAAGCGCCGGCGGGTGTGGTCGGCCAGCAGCTACTTCAACAGGAGGAGTCCTTTTCAACGTTCGCCTCGCCGCTCGCCGTCCGCCAGCAGTCAGCAGTTTACGGAAAGTTTCAGCCTCACGCACACGGCGTCCGTACGAACGCACAACAGCAGTTTATGAGGTAAGAGCACAGCCATGACAACACACGTCCAGAACATCCTTCTGCTCACCACAGCAGAGGTGGATGATGCACCTGCACTACATAACAGGGCTGTAGTATTATGGGATGGTGGAGGCCTAATTCACTACATAACACAACTATGGTATTATGGGATGGTGGAGGTCTAATTCACTACATAACACAACTATGGTATTATGGGATGGTGGAGGTCTAATTCACTACATAACACAACTATGGTATTATGGGATGGTGGAGGCCTTATTAGTGCTATTGGGTCTGATCAAGTGGTACACATGGACACATGTCATGTTCGACGGTCTCTGTCATGTAAACAGAGTAACTTACATGCATGTATTATACATATTTGAGTATGTATTTATAAGCACTTTAACATCATGTACAAACAAAATAACAACATTTGGGGAGATAAAATGTTTAGATAAAAAATGTCACATTACTGCTCAGTAACATGAGGACTTGAAATAGACATCCATTTTTTAAGCTTTATGCAAACATTCAAAACATGTGGTTCTCGACAGAAGTTGATATCAAATAGGACAAAACCTTTTAGATATTATCTTCAGCTATGCTGAAAATAAATTTTGGCGTGAAATATTGAAAAGTTTCTGTGTTATTGACACGAGAATGTGGTACCATGTGGACAGGCTGCTATAGTAACATGTGGACCACTGTATGCATCACCCAGAATGTTGACTTATTTTTTAAAACAAGCCAGATATAATCACAATGTTTTATTTGATGTGTTTAACACCAGTGTTGGGCTCATTACTTTAAAAAAAAGTAATTAGTTATAGTTACTAGTTACTTTCCCAAAAAAGTAATTAAATTAATAATGGAATTACCCCTTCATAAATGCAATTAGTTACCATGGACGGTAATTATTGCATTACTTTTTTGAAAAACCTTCAAATATGAAATATATATATATATATATATATATATATATATATATATATATATATATATATATATGTAATCTGGTCCATCTTTACATTTGACCTGCCCATTGATTATTCATTAAAATACTATTATATATTAAAAGTACCATTAGAACACATGTCTTACAGACAGCTGAAATGTAGCTGTAAAACAGTGGCACTGTGCTGATAAAGTCTAATGTTTTTATGAGTTTTTGCTGAGTCAGAACATGATAACAGTTGTTTTCCACACCTGAATGTTAAAGTCAGTGGTTGTTCATGTGTGTGTGTGTGTGTGTGTGTCAGATGAACACATCCAGGGTGAACTCTGACCTCTCCAGGCCTAAGTGGTTTAGAAAATGAATGAGTCAATGAATCAACAAACCTGCATCATAGCAGAGCAACCAGTCACAGTCCATCTGGACCATTCATTCCATTGTGTGTGTGTGTGGGGGGTTGTTAAACCTTGTTCGACTCCAGTTTTTACAGGAAACATTTAAAGTAAACATTACTCTTGTTGAAATTTCTTGGGGATTTATGGCAAAAGCTCAACGCCATCAGATTGTTGCTGTTTCTTCCTCTTCCACATCAGTGGCCTGGGAGCTGTGGGACTGTGTGTGTATATGTGTGTGTATATGTGTGTATGTGTGTATATGTGTGTGTATATGTGTGTATATGTGTGTGTATATGTGTGTGTCTGGGATTGGGCTTTGTTTGAATTTCTATTGGAGGAAAGTCTTGTTCCAATTGTTTTTGTGATTACAGATGGTACCGATTTGTGGCACTCTGAAAAATGTGGCTGTGTGAAAGATACTGGTATGAGTGGAGGGGCAGTGTGGACATGATGGTTGATTTATGGAAGTGAATGAACCAGTGGAAGTTGAACAATAAATATCCAATCAAACAGGACATTTACTGGAACAGCTGCATTTATTATTATTATTATTATTATTATTATTATTATTATTATTATTATTACATTCAAAGCATTAATGGAACAACTCATATTTCACTTCATTGTATTTTTTTCAGTAGTCTTCTCCCAGTATTCAGTAGTCTTCAGTAGTGTTCTTCCAGTTTTCAGTAGTTTTCTTCCAGTATTCAGTAGTCTTCAGTAGTCTTCTTCCAGTCTTCAGTAGTCTTCTTCCAGTATTCAGTAGTCTTCAGTAGTCTTCTTTCCAGTCTTCAGTAGTGTTCTTCCAGTCTTCAGCAGTCTTCTTCCAGTATTCAGTAGTCTTCAGTAGTCTTCTTCCAGTCTTCAGCAGTCTTCTTCCAGTATTCAGTAGTCTTCAGTAGTCTTCTTCCAGTCTTCAGTAGTCTTCTTCCAGTCTTCAGTAGTTTTCTTCCAGTATTCAGTTGTCTTCAGTATTCTTCCAGTATTCAGTAGTCTTCAGTAGTCTTCTTCCAGTCTTCAGTAGTCTTCTTCCAGTCTTCAGTAGTTTTCTTCCAGTATTCAGTTGTCTTCAGTATTCTTCCAGTATTCAGTAGTCTTCAGTAGTCTTCTTCCAGTCTTCAGTAGTGTTCTTCCAGTCTTCAGTAGTTTTCTTTCAGTATTCAGTAGTCTTCAGTAGTCTTCTTCCAGTCTTCAGTAGGTAAGTAAGTAAGTAAGGAAGTAAAATTTATTTATAGAGCACTTTTCACAGACAGAGTCACAAAGTGCTTTATCAATTCAAATCAGAATCAGATCCAGTTTACAGAGACCCAACAGAATCCTCCAGGAGCAAACACTTGTGATTGGTGACAGTGGAAGGAAAAACTTCCCTTTAACAGCAGAAACGTGGAGCAGACCCAGACTCCTGAAGGATGGACGTCTGCCTGGACCAGTTGGGATTAAAGAGAGAGAGTAAAGGAGGAGAAAAGAGAGAGTGATAGAGATAGAGAGAGGACTGGGCGGGGGGGGGGGGGGGGGGGCATGGGGTACTTTATGATGAATACATAGAGAGTAATCAGTTTGTGGTGGTCCTGGGTCAGGTGGGAAACTAAACAGCCTTTTTGAACAGGAGGGTTTTGAGGTGTTTTTTAAAGCTCTCTACAGAGTCCATGGACCATTGGTGCAGAGGCAGGTCATTCCATAGACGTGGTCCACAGCTTTAACAGACCTGTCACCGCGTGTGCTAAAAAAGGTGCATGGAACCATTAGCAGGTGCTGTCCTGAAGACCAGTAGTCTTCAGTAGTCTTTAGTAGTCTTAGTAGTGAGAGAGGGGTGGAGAGAGAGAGGAAACACCGATGAATGTTTATCTGTCACTTAGACGGGTTGTGGCAAAGGCACATATCTGCCCCAGAGCAAGAAAATACAGCATGGCACACGTTTAGCATCTTTAGCTTTGAAGAGAAATAAATCACTAACGAACTGTAATCCTTGTAACAGGTGAATTCTAATGAACTCAGCGTCGACATAGCAGGATGTTGACTTTTACCCCTCATTTCCACAATGTTCTCCTTTTAGTTGGAGACTGAAAAATCAGGACAAATTCAATATTTACTCTCTATCCCCTTCCTAAGTTTGAACTCAGATAGTTTATTGGTAGAGCTTTAGCTTTGATTACTGCAGGTGTGTGTGTCCAAATATTCTCACTCTGCCGTTTAATGACACCTAGCATCATCCACAGACGTAGACAATAAAACAACAAATCTGAGAATGCACTGAACTGGAGACACATGAGGTGATGGAAGTGGACCATTCAGGTTGAGTGTGTTGTAATAAACAGGAGGTGTAGTAGAAGGTTTACTGACTGAATGTGTTCAGACATTTTCAAGTTTTATGTGTTTAAACGAAAAACAAATGTTCATCAGCAACAACACTTTGAGAGGAAAGGATACTCAAGACCAGTAGATCAGCCATGCACCCCCAGACCATCACAGACACTGTTACACCCCCAGACCATCACAGACACTAATGCACCCCCAGACCATCATAGACACTGTTACACCCCCAGACCATCACAGACACTAAGGCATCCCCAGACTATCACAGACACTGTAGCACCCCCAGACCATCACAGACACTGTTACACCCCCAGACCATCACAGACACTAATGCACCCCCAGACCATCACAGACACTGTTACACCCCCAGACCATCACAGACACTGTTACACCCCCAGACCATCACAGACACTGAAGCACTCCCAGACCCTCACAGACACTAATGCACCCCCAGACCATCACAGACACTGTAGCACCCCAAGACCATCACAGACACTGTAGCACCCCCAGACAATCACAGACACTACTGCACCCCCAGACCATCACAGACACTAAGGCATCCCCAGACTATCACAGACACTGTAGCACCCCCAGACCATCACAGACACTGTTACACCCCCAGACCATCACAGACACTAAGGCATCCTCAGACTATCACAGACACTGTAGCACCCCCAGACCATCACAGACACTGTTACACCCCCAGACCATCACAGACACTAATGCACCCCCAGACCATCACAGACACTGTTACACCCCCAGACCATCACAGACACTGTTACACCCCCAGACCATCACAGACACTGTAGCACTCCCAGACCATCACAGACACTGTTACACCCCCAGACCATCACAGACACTAAGGCATCCCCAGACTATCACAGACACTGTAGCACCCCCCAGACCATCACAGACACTGTTACACCCCCAGACCATCACAGACACTAAGGCATCCCCAGACTATCACAGACACTGTAGCACCCCCAGACCATCACAGACACTGTTACACCCCCAGACCATCACAGACACTAAGGCATCCCCAGACTATCACAGACACTGTTACACCCCCAGACCATCACAGACACTGTTACACCCCCAGACCATCACAGACACTGTAGCACTCCCAGACCATCACAGACACTGTTACACCCCCAGACCATCACAGACACTGTAGCACCCCCAGACCATCACAGACACTGTAGCACCCCCAGACCCTCACAGACACTAATGCACCCCCAGACCATCACAGACACTGTAGCACCCCAAGACCATCACAGACACTGTAGCACCCCCAGACAATCACAGACACTACTGCACCCCCAGACCATCACAGACACTGTAGCACCCCCAGACCATCACAGACACTAATGCACCCCCAGACCATCACAGACACTGTTACACCCCCAGACCATCACAGACACTGCAGCACTCCCAGACCATCACAAACACTGTTACACCCCCAGACCATCACAGACACTGTAGCACCCCCAGACCCTCACAGACACTAATGCACCCCCAGACCATCACAGACACTGTAGCACCCCAAGACCATCACAGACACTGTAGCACCCCCAGACAATCACAGACACTAATGCACCCCCAGACCATCACAGACACTGTAGCACCCCCAGACCATCAAAGACACTATTACACCCCCAGACCATCACAGACACTGTTTCACCCCCAGACCATCACAGACACTAATGCACCCCCAGACCAACACAGACACTGTAGCACCCCCAGACCATCACAGACACTAATGCACCCCCAGACCATCACAGACAATGTAGCACCCCCAGACCATCACAGACACTAATGCACCCCCAGACCATCACAGACACTGTTACACCCCCAGACCATCACACACTAATGCACCCCCCAGACCATCACAGACACTAAGGCATCCCCAGACTATCACAGACACTGTAGCACCCCCAGACCATCACAGACACTGTTACACCCCCAGACCATCACAGACACTAATGCACCCCCAGACCATCACAGACACTGTTACACCCCCAGACCATCACAGACACTGTTACACCCCCAGACCATCACAGACACTAAGGCATCCCCAGACTATCACAGACACTGTAGCACCCCCAGACCATCACAGACACTGTAGACCATCACAGACACTGTTACACCCCCAGACCATCACAGACACTGTAGACCCATCACAGACACTGTTACACCCCCAGACCATCACAGACACTGTAGCACCCCCAGACCCCAGATGTGCTTGTACACCTTGTCCTAATAACAGTCTTGATGGTCCTTTTTAATCTTTGACATGAACAATCCAATGTTTTTTTTGTTTTTTAAGTTTTGTTTCTGTTCCAACATTTTTGACACTGCTGCTGTCAGACAGACAAACTTCCTCTTATTTTTTTTACATTTCTAAAATACATTGAAGACTGTTGTCCCGGTCTGCGCTGGTGTTACCGTGGGCTCCTCCCTCTCCACTTCCTCCGTCATCAGAGCCACCTGTTGTGCGCCGCACGGCTGCAGCGCATCATCGTTCTTCAGCTGGATGAAGGCGTGGTCCTGCAGTCGTGCGGCGCTGGTCTGTTGTCTTCTTCACCTGCTCCATAACCCAGACATTCAGCTCACTCCTACAGACTCTGACTACAAACCCAGGTTTGTGTTCATCCCTTGTTCCCTCCGCCAGGAGGTATTGTGATCACTTTGTGTGTTTGTTTGTTTGTTAGCAAGATTACTAAAAAAGTTATGGATGGATTTTCAGGAAATTTTCAGGAAATGTTGATACTAGCACAAGGAAGAATGATTAAATTTTGGTGGTGGTTGGAGGTGGGGGGGGTGGGGGGGGGCAGATCTGTCTTGGCGGAGGTCTGCGCTCTCCCAGTGCTTTTACTGTTTAAGTTTTGATTTGCGTTTGGTTAATAAACCCCGTTTTTCCCTTCAGCACCGTGCTTCTGACTCCACTCATTTTCCACCTTTATGACAACTGTCTCTAGATTGAAAATCTTTTTTTTCTTTTTTTTTTTTTTTTTTTACTTTAGTTAAATAAATTGGTCGCATCCAAATCTCCATCATCTACATGTGAGGTTGATTTATTATCTTTGGCCCTAGTTAACTTTGTTCATATAATTCCTCAAGATGTATCTAAATTGAACATAATTTAGGGTAGTTTTACTGGATATGTTGTCGCTGGGCTGACATACATTGGTGCCTTCAACAGATGTGCCTTTTCTATTGCTGGACTGTCACAGTTTTGCAGCAGTGATATGGATTGCTTTTAATTGTGAGGTTAACATAATGTATTTTATTCCATATTGTTGAGTCTGTAACATTGTTGAGTAATATAAGCCACGCCCACTCAACGCTCGCATACTCTGGGTGCTCCTCAGACATGGGATTAACACATGTGTAATGAGTGATTACAAGTCCACAGCTCTAATGCACATGTGTGAAAACATTCAGAATGTATCGTAACAGTAATGCATCCTAGATCACAATGAAGACTAGTCAATAGACACTGTCTGTAATCTGTGTCAGTTTAAGCTGCTCCATGAAATGCTGTGCTCCATTTTCTACACCTGAGAAACACTCAACCACTTTATTCAAGCAAGGAAATATTTGCAGGTTAAGTAATACAACTGAAGTTCAAGCACATGTTTGCAATTGTAGAATCACTTAAAAGTATAACTTAAGTGTGTGTCATCCAAGAAAAACAAATATAAATGTCAAACTTGTCATATTGACTTTTAATATGTAATAAATCATTGACGAACAAGACAACATTTGAACTGCAGGGTATGTTCATCCTGGTGTAATTCAAGTGGTCTGACAGGAAATGAGACTTGCACATGCATAACTATGTTTTCAGGCTGTAGAAAATAAACGCCCGTACTGAGAGGCGTTAACCAACCTAAAGTGGTTTCAGACACAAGTAGGGGATTAAATATGTGAGTGATGTGTGTAATTACTGATCAGTGATTCTGACACATGTGACTCTACTGATAATTCCATGACTGAACACAGACGCTTCCCTTTGCCCCAGTGAGCTTAAACAGCATCATGTAGTCTATATTTATATTAATCAGACAGAGCTGCAGAACATATGTGAAATTCTGCTTTTATTTCTGCTCTTACAGCTTGAAATGCTGCCAGTTGCCTTTGAATAAGAAAACTGCATAAGATTTTGTTCCTGCGTTGCTAACATCGACTAACACGGACTAATAGGCAGCAAAGCATTCTGTCGTTCATCCACTCACTCTCACTGATAGTTTCTTTATCTGCGACACATTTGAAAGAACCACTGCTACGTCCAGGCTTGTTAATCTTGGCAGTTCATGCTGCATTCTAAAAGGCCTGCAGAAATGAAAGTGTGCACCATTTCCAGGCTTTTAGTTGAGCTGCTTTATTTCCATATACAGTGGGAAAGTGTGACCCAGACACAGGCATCTGTGGGCCACATGTGTTTAGAGCCACAGTCACAGAACGGATCATGTTGATTCCACTTTACCAGTGTGAGCAGAGCCAATAATCCACCAGTAACCCAACATTAGATCATCTTCACTGGAGCCCTTTGTCCTCAGCAACTTTCAGCACAGAACGCCGTCCTTGGAGACGTTCAGTTCATAAACTACTCGGTCCAGTCTGTGTCCTAAGCGAAGCCCACTCTGGATGAATGTGCAGCCAAACCTTCAAATTTACACTCTTAAGTCAGTAACAAGATTTTAATTGTAATGATTTATGATAATTTACAGCAATCAGAAACCTGGCGATCCTAGCAGCTGGGAAAATCATCTCATTTGTTTGATTCAGACAGACGTGGAAAGTCAAACAATGATACCATAATATTCATGTGGTCTGGACTGATTATAAGCATATGTCATTATACTGTGGAATTAATCTGACCAACCGTAGCACTGAGGGTACATGACAGGGAATAACAACACATTTGGATCATTTTCTTATGCAGCCCTAATATAACTGGTTCTCCCTTTGCAAAGAAAATAAAAATATACTGAATTATCTTGAGATAAATCTTGAGCCGACTAATATAACTGTATGGAATGGAGAATTCTTATTGATTCCACAATGAGACATATTCATTATTAATTTCTTAATCATTGGACAGAGGTAACAGTAGTGTTCTTTTGCGTTGCTGTAAAACCTGCTCTGAAAAAAAGTGTGACCTCAGCACCTTTGGAAAAATCTATTTTACAATGAGGGTTTGGAAAAGTCGTTGAGCCATGAAAATGGAAATAACACCTTTTCTTCCATTTACTGTTTTACCACACACTTAAAAAAAAGGCCCATGATGACTCACAGGCTAATACTGCTTAAATATCCCTTACATCAGTGTTTCTTAACTTTTTTTTAACAAAGCCCCACTAATGGCATCATCAGCTTCCTGCGACACCCCCGTCTCTGAAAAAATGTGGGCTTGGGGGCAAGGACAGTTTTGTTTCATTCTAGTTTAGTTTTATTTAGTTTTTGACTTTTTTTCCCCTCTAATTCAGTTAGTGTTATTGTTTTTTAGAGCTGGTTCGCTGTTTTTATTAGTTTTTTGTTTTTTTCTAAATGCTTAGTGTTAGTTTAGTTTAGTTTTCATATTGCTTTTTTTCATATGTTTTATGTTTCTTGCCGTCCTATTCAAAGAAATTATTGATGCGTGGATCAGTGGTTACCCACAGGACACTTAGTTGTGGTGAGTCATTGATTTAGACACAAAAATATGCACAGTATCATGTAGAGATTCCCTATAACAGGTAATATATTTAGCGATATATAGCTGTTATATTTACATTATTTGCTGGTTTTGTGATGGTCCACTCCGGCATGGCCGCAGACCCCTCCAATCACATCCACCTGCTGCTGCACAGCCTTTTTCATCAGGAGTGTATGTAAGGCTCTTTTCTGCAGCTGGATCATTGCACCTCATCACCTACAATAATCCAGACTTCTTCTACCATCCTTTCCCACCGGACTCTGACTACTGCACCAGGTTTTTGTGTTTGCTCCTATTCTTTCATTCGTTAATAAATCTGTTTCTCACTTCAGCACCGTCCGTTTGAGTCCATCATTCACCTACATGATAGGTCAGTACTAGTGATGCAAGGATCAGCAGGTTAACCCCCTTGACCCCAACACTAACCCAACCCTATTCCTATTCCTAACCCTGTTCCTAGCCCTAACCCTGACGCTTTTCCTAACCCCTGTTCCTAACCCTAACCCTATTCCTATTCCTAACCCTTGTCTAGCCCCTAACCCTGACGCTTTTCCAACCCTGTTCCAACCCTAACCCTATTCCTATTCCTAACCCTGTTCCTAGCCTAACCCTGACGCTTTTCCTAACCCTGTTCCTAGCCCTAACCTGACGCTTTTCCTAACCCTGTTCCTAGCCCTAACCCTGACCCTTTTTCCTAACCCTGTTCCTAGCCCTAACCCTGACGCTTTTCCTAACCCTGTTCCTAGCCCTAACCCTGACCCTTTTCCTAACCCTGTTCCTAGCCCTAACCCTGACGCTTTTCCTAACCCTGTTCCTAGCCCTAACCCTGACGCTTTTCCTAACCCTGTTCCTAGCCCTAACCCTGACCCTTTTCCTAACCCTGTTCCTAGCCCTAACCCTGACCCTTTTCCTAACCCTAACCATAGTATTTCTCAACACAGTCAACATTATTCTTTCTTTTAACGCGGTGAAGTCTGAATCGGTGTCTGTGTCTCTGTCCTCATATTATAGATCTTGCCAAAGACTCTCCTTTGTAATCCTGACCCATATAGTTCTATCAGGTCTACATGAGCCATGGTTCTGGATGTGTGCTCATCTGAGGAGTCACATGTCATGGTGTTCAGCCCAGACGTCCCTTTGGTGTACTAACTGAAATTAATTGACATTACTTGAATCTTTTAATGGTGGCCACTGTAGAGGCTGAAATATCCAAAACTCATCCTGTCTTTCTTTAAACATTCTTTTAAATATTTCAGTAATTTTCTTACACATTTGTTCTGAAACTGCCACTAATCCACCTTTACTCCTACAAACATAGATCATGATTTCAGTCAGCTGTTCACATCACCTGTTTCAATCACACTGTTATTTCATTATTGACCTCATTATTAGCCTTAAATTGCTTTTTTTTTTTTTTTTTTTTAATTATTTTTCTTTCAGTGTGTTAAAGCCTGATTATGTGACATGGGTGGATGTTTACTAATGGAAATGCACTTGTTTTTTTAATTGTCCAAACCTTCTCTCATTTGGGTTTGGAATATAGTAGTTCTGTCGTACAGGCTAATGTACAGTTCCTAAGGTGTTCTTTGCGCTTTGAACAACTTTAAACTGTTGGTAAGACTTTCCTTTTAAATATCACTTGGCCTGGTTTTGTCCTGGAGCTCCATCAATATAAGTATTATCTTGAAAGATAATATTTGAAAAATAATGAATGTGCTGTACGAATTATTGACTGTTTCCCATTTCCATTCCAACTGACACAGTCTTAACTCACTATCACCAAAGTCCGCGCTGTCTGCGGTCGCAGCGCCTTCTGATTCACTGCCGCTAATGACTGGAACGCTCTAGAAAACCCCTCAAACTCACTGTCCTCACATCTGTCACTGTTTTTAAGCAAAACCTGGAACACATTTGAGTTGACTGTTGCACCTGTTGAGTATTTGTCTCTCACATCTTCCTTTGGGGGAAGTGGAAAATGAATCACATTTCTTTTGTATTGTCATCTATATGATGAAACTGAGAGCCCCTTGTTTGATGACTGTTATCTGAAATCCTGATCTGTTCTGGAAGCACTGATGATGACAAGATGAAGCTGGCTGTTTTACTTCTAATGTATATAAATTCGCATTTATTTTGTTTGTAAAGCTGGAAAAAGTGGCAGATGTGTTTTGTTTAAATAGGTCAGTATTTTTTGTTTTGTTCATATCTATTGTGCCTATTGGTCTGGTGTTTGATTTTTGGTGTGTATTTTTGGTGTCTTATAAGCCCATGGAAGGGCTGGGCATGTTCTTTATGCAAGACACAAGAATAAAAACATTCATTCATTCATTCATTCATTGTCTCACTGTTATTGTTGTAGTATATTTATTTATTAACTTTTTGTTTCTGTAATTGTTTGACCTTGTTTTTACTTTTAACCCCCCACCCCTTCCTCTAATGGAGCCATTGCTCTTTGATCAGGCTGCATTTGGAAATAAGAATCTGTTCTTAATTGCTTGCCTCGGTAAGTAAAGGTTAAATTTAAATAAATAAATAAATAAATAAAATAAAATAAAATAAACAGTAAGAGATATTACAATGAGAATGTTTTCTTGTACTAACACACCTTTGTCCTGGAGGTAAAGGCCAATGATGCAGACCCTGTGTATGGACTGAGTTCTTCATCATCGTATTGTTGCATTTCTACATGTAAAACAGATCATGCTGTCTTCTAAATGGAGTCCATGTTCCTTTAAACCTTCATCTATATCCTTTTTCTTTGTGAATTACTGATAGTGATGCACAGAGTTGCGTCAATAAGGAAAGGGCACACACAAAAAGAGACAGAAATGGTGAAATGTTGGCCCCTTGTCATAATTCCAGTAAATGTGGTTGGACACTTTGCTGCAGCTCATTAGAGCTCAGTTTAGGAGCCGCCTCTATGAGCAGAACTAGTCATTGTTTATAAATGTGTGGAATAATTCAAGACTGATCATTACTGCAGTAAAAGTGAAGCCACAGCCCTTTGAAACATACCAACACAAACCCTCTGAGGTCCTGCTGGTTCCTGTGGCTGCCTCCTGGTGCAGCTGGAAGGGTTAGGCTTAGAACTAGGACTGGGGTTAGGATTAGGCTTAGAACTAGGACTGGGGTTAAGGTTAGGCTTAGAACTAGGACTGGGGTTAGGGTTAGGCTTAGAACTAGGACTGGGGTTAGGGTTAGGCTTAGAACTAGGACTGGGGTTAGGGTTAGGCTTAGAACTAGGACTGGGGTTAGGGTAGGCTTAGAACTAGGACTGGGGTTAAGGTTAGGCTTAGAAACTAGGACTGGGGTTTGGGTTTAGGCTTAGGAACTAGGACTGGGGTTAGGGTTAGGCTTAGAACTAGGACTGGGGTTAAGGTTAGGCTTAGAACTAGGACCTGGGGTTAGGGTTAGGCTTAGAACTAGGACTGGGGTTAAGGTTAGGCTAGAACTAGGACTGGGGGTTAAGGTTAGGCTTAGAACTAGGACGGGGTTTGGGTTAGCTTGAACTAGGACTGGGGTTAGGCTTAGAACTAGGACTGGGGTTAGGGTTAGGCTTAGAAACTAGGACTGGGGTTAGGGTTAGGCTTAGAACTAGGACTGGGGTTAGGCTTTAGAACTAGGACTGGGGTTAAGGTTAGGCTTAGAACTAGGACTGGGTTAGGGTTAGGCTTAGAACTAGGACTGGGGTTAGGGTTAGGCTTAGAACAGGACTGGGGTTAAGGTTAGGCTTAGAACTAGGACTGGGGTTAAGGTAGGCTTAGAACTAGGACTGGGGTTAGGCTTAGAACTAGGACTGGGGTTAAGGTTAGGCTTAGAACTAGGACTGGGTTAGGGTTAGGCTTAGAACTAGGGACTGGGGTTAGGGTTAGGCTTAGAACTAGGAACTGGGGTTAGGCTTAGAACTAGGACTGGGGTTAGGGTTAGGCTTAGAACTAGGTAGGGTTAGAACTAGGACTGGGGTTAGGGTTAGGCTTAGAACTAGGACTGGGGTTAGGGTTAGGCTCGGACCTAACCCTCTGAGGTGGACATCACCATAATCACAGTTTTTGCTCTAGATCAATCAGTATCCAGACCCTTTTTTTTCTAGATGGTAATGTATGCTTTGTGTTCTGATCCAGAAGACAAAAAAGGACCATCCAGACTGTTACCAAGTCCGGAGGCCTGGGTCCTGTCCTGGTCCAGGTTAGGGTTAGACCATCCAGACTGTTACCAAGTCCGGAGGCCTGGGTCTGTCCTGGTCCAGGTTAGGGTTAGACCATCCAGACTATTACCCGGCGTCCGGAGGCCTGGGTCTGTCATGGTCCAGGGTTAGGGTTAGACCATCCAGACTGTTACCAGTCCGTAGGCCTGGGTCTGTCATGGTCCAGGGTCAGGGTTAGACCATCCCGACTGTTACCGCGCTCCGGAGGCCAGGGTCCGTCATGGTCCAGGGTCAGGGTTAGACCATCCAGACTGTTACCAAGTCCAGAGGCCAGGGTCTGTCATGGTCCAGGATCAGGGTTAGAACCTCCAGATGTTACCGCGCCCGGAAGGCCAGGGTCTGTCATGGTCCAGGGTCAGGGTCTGTCATGTCCAGGATCGGGGTTAGACCATCCAGACTGTTTACCACTTCTGGAGGCCAGGGTCTGTCATGGTCCAGGGTCAGGGTCTGTCATGGTCCAGGATCAGGGTTAGACCATCCAGACTGCTACCAAGTCCAGAGGCCAGGGTCTGTCATGGTCCAGGATCAGGGTCTGTCATGGTCCAGGGTCAGGGTCTGTCATGGTCCAGGGTCAGGGTCTGTCATGGTCCAGGTCAGGGTCTGTCATGGTCCAGGGTTGTGCCAGTAATGCTGCTGTGAAGTCACCACCTTTCCTGTGGACCTTCAAACATTTTATAACAAGAAAGTCCAAAGTGATGTGAAGACGTTCCACAGGTCTGGCTGGTCCTGGACTGGCCTGATGCAGACCCCACTTGTCCCTGATACAGAACATGTGACACACAAAATGTGAGCATGAACACCACATATTACACTGTAAGAAGACTTACATCTGGTTGAAAAAAGGACTAAAAACAGAAGTAATGATCATTTCTGAACGGCTGTGCGGTTTCGCAGTAGAAAACCTGTGCATGTGCTGTCGCTGTTCTGCTCCATCTGCTAATGTCCTCCACAGAAGCCCTGAGCGCTGACCTGCTGTTACAGCCATGAAATAAGCGTTCCTTCAGCAGCCACACATGCTCCATCTTTAATTACAATCTATTTAATCCTGTGTCCAGAAACACGTTTAAGCCCCCTCATCTGTCACAAACCACAAGTATTGATAGAAGCCTCATTAACATGGTTATCATCTCATGGCCTTTTCCCAAAGCGCCGTCCATTCAGCTGAAAAATGAAAGTGGAGTTGGACTGATGGAGTATTGGCTGAATCCGGCCCAGGTCACCAACGGAAAGGTCATTCACAGTGTTTCCCTTTCACTCATGATGGTGGAAGGACTATTGATCTGGCCCTGTGTATGACAGCTGATTACACTGGCTCATATCCATTTGGGAAACTGGAAACAGGAATTACGGTCGGTTTCTCGTCACAGGAGATAAGATTCTGGCTCAGTAATCTGTGTTGTCAGAGAAAATCCTGAGAATGATCAATAAGTCTCCTGACTCAGCCTCCACTGATGTTCTACAAGATTATACACAAACAGGGATGGACTGGGCCCTTTATCTAACTGGTTCACATTACTGGTTGAAACCTAATTTAAATAGTTTCAAACGGTCTTAAGTTGCAGCAGTGTGGGCTCCTGTAGTGACTTAATGTACAGACAGGGTGGGGAAGCCAAACGTACAATATTTTGAGGCAGGGATTGAAAGACAGTGTATGACCAATTAGTTTATTGAAAGTCATGAGAATTTATTTGCCACAGAAAATGTCCATAATAGAAAATGTTTTTATTCTATGTGTCCTCCTTCTTTCTCAATAACTGCCTTCACACGCTTCCTGAAACTTGCACAAGTTTTCCTCAAATATTGGGGTGACAACTTCTCCCATTCTTCTTTAATTAGTATCTTCCAGACTTTTGGTAATAGTTTTGCTCATAGTCATTCTCTTCTTTCCATTATAAACCGTCTTTATGGACACTCCAACTATTTTGGAAATCTCCTTTGGTGTGACGAGTGCATTCAGCAAATCACACACTCTTTGACGTTTGCTTTCCTGATTACTCATATGGGCAAAAGTTTGTGAAAAGGTATGGATAATAGTGTTAGGTATGATTATGACATCAATATATGTTTGGGTTCAAAATCAACTGACGTAGTGCCCGCTGAGAAAAAAACAACTAAATGTTCAGTGTACATTTGGCTTCTCCCCACCCTGTATTATCACACATGAAGTGGTAGAACGACAACTGGATGTGTTTCGTGGACTCTGACAAATAAGGAAGTTTGGTGGTAGCGAATGTTAGCATCTTAGCTAATTAGTGCCCACTGCATCTGCTTAACAGGATCTTTATGGATCACACATGATCTAGAATAAGGCTTTTATCAGGTGTTTCTACATCTTCATCCTTCATATTGTGTTATCAGTCTATCAGGTATGCCTATCACAAGCGTTGACATTACGATAACAATATTTTCGATATATCATGCAGCCCTAGTGTATTTAAGTATTTTTTTGTTAACATCCACACATTTTCACAACTCAGGCCCTTTTCCACCAAAATACCTGGAACTTTCATTTCATGGGACTTATTTACCTGGGAAAAGAATTCCTGGTAACCTGTGTGCTTTGCGTTTCCACCGCACTCCAAAGTTCCAGGTAATTTATTCAAATCAGGCTGATGACGTATGGGGGAGCGGCAGAAGAAACTGCACTACACCTCTAGTCCATTAGGTGGCAGTAAGAAGAAGAACCTAAAGGCCCGAAAAATATGATGATGCTATAAACAGCGACCGACACGCACACGCCATTGTTTTGTGTGACACAGTATGCCCAGGATGGAGGACGCCCAAGTTGTTCTGTTGTTCCTCATGTTTTACTGCATTGCAAATAAAACCATGTGACCTGAATGAGAAAGATGACAGACATTATTTGCAAAGACATTTGCAAACCCCCAAAGTGAAAATCTTTAAAAAAAAAAAAAAAAAAAAAAAAAAAAAAGAAAACAGATTTTACAAGCTGTTAAGGAGATTGACTGTGATCGCAGGCCGGAGCCAGGGTTTGCAAACTACCCAGGTCCATAAAGCACAAAAGCTTAAAGCACTTAGTGTCTTTGCTTGTTTTTATGTTCACCTGTCGATCTCAAGTGTTCACCTGGTGGGTCATTATTGCAAATGCAGTCACTGTGTTAGTTTTTGGTTGGCCAACAAATTACTGGTGTGTTTTTGGCCCAAAGCGGCACCTGAAGTAGAGCCTGATATAACAGAGTCACAACACTTCCATACACCCCCGTTGTAAAAAATGATGGATGAAATATGGACCAACGTTATGGAGGGGTCGACAGTTCCAACACTGAGCGTAGCAGCATCAGAACACATTCTTTTCTACTGCAGCTGATGTAGCAAATTCAATGCTAAGTTAAAAAGATATCGTCATCTTTCAAATTATCTTAGTTATTATTAAGTGTATTTCTTCTAATACATTTATATTGTAAATTCTGTTTTGTTTGGTATGTGTTAGCATTTGTATAAATTTGTATCTTAAACTTCTGTTATGTTGGATTTTCACTCAGTGTTCACACAGTTAACCACTGTTTTCTGCCTTTACCACAGTCCTATAATAGTGACACTTATCTCCTTACAAGTACAGTACAACTGCAGAATGAATAAACTTGTAAAGTTAGCACTGCTCACGTAAGTAGCCTACCTAAGATAACACAAACCTTACCCCAAAAACGTAAGTTTTTAAAGTAATAAAGTCAGTCCTTTCAGTGGTCAACCCCCCATGCAAAAGCAGAACTGACACAACAGTTGTGTGTGGTTTATGTTCAGATTTACCACACCACTGACTGCTGTCTGACCCACAGAAGAACAGGACAGCGCTCAGGTCGTTCGGAACCTTTCAGACTTACATGAACCACAGGACCACCGGAGCAGCGACATCAAACTGTGTTGTATCTGTCTTTATACGGCTCGGACCTGTAGATTCTGTTCTGTTCCCAAAAGTCTCAGAGTAAAGAATGTGTTATGAAGCACTGCAGCCATGTGTGAGCCGTGTCCAGTACTTTGGATTATGATTTTTGTACATTTACTGTAAATACTTGTTCACATATTTGTGACCATGACCCCTTTATATATATATATATATATATATATATATATATATATATATATATATATATATATATAGACATACATGCTGGGAACACATGCTGGGAAAAAAAAAGAATTCAATCTGCAGTATTCCCAGTATTCAAACAAGTTTTAGCTCATGTAATCAGTGGCGTTCATGTCCATTCAGAGTCTGAGCTCTAGCACAATGTTTCTCAACCTTTTTTGAACAAACGCCCCTTTTTTTCATCATGAGCCTCCTGCCCCCCTTCTTTGACAAAATACATGTGCAAGGGGGTTGGGGGGTCACACGAAGCTTACATATGGGGGTGGGGGGTGGGGGGGGCAGGACGGAAATTTGCCATTGACATAACATGCTACTGCTCTAGCGCCATAAAATGACAGTGTGTTAAGTGGCCAGTTTTGGTTTGATGTTTTGCTGGTTGTTGAATCCCTTCATCCATCTGGAATAGATTTTAGGTGAAGTTATAAAATCATAGAGATTTACTCAAATCCCTGCATTTAATTCCACTTGCATATTATTAAAAAAAAACACTTATACTCTACTTATATTCTACTTTTGATGCCTTGTAAATGAACAGACAATATTAAGTTACAGTTATTTTTTTTGTTTTATAAAAAAATTAAACACAAAAGGTGCAAAAAACGAGGCGCCTTGAGTTTAAGAGGGAAATAAACATCTGTGAAAGGTTAGGGCGTCTGGCCAAGTGTCTGGACAAGCTGGTCCAGGACAGCCACAGAGCCGGTCTGGAACTCCTCTCTTGCTGTGTTGCATTGTGTGCACCCTCTCAGAGACCACTGGGGTCCTTTAGTTTCTTATAATACTGCTTACATTTCTTCAGCTTTTCTTGTATTTGTTTCGGCGTGTGTCTTACATTCAGCCCTGCCAGCTTGCAGACTAATTTTACATAAACTTGATTGTTTCATGTGGTCGCTTCAAAGTCCCTCTGAATATCCTCCCCCAGAAATATGCTCAAAAGAGCCTGGACCTCATCGTCAGTCCACTTGTCGTAGCTTCTCTTTTGATCCATTTTCCAACTTATCAGAAGATTAAGCCTGTGGAAATGGAATAAACAAAACAAAGTTTGCTGCCACACAGTGGCTGAATGGTGTGTGAACGGAATGCGTAGTCGACTAATCACCTTTCTCCAACACACAGCCTCGCCCCTAGAGAAGTCCAGGTCATCTGAAAAAAAACACCTGCCCAGCAGGAACTTCTGTGGGTAAAGTCTGAGGGCAAGGGAAGAAAGATTTTTATTCAGGTAATTTAGGTGGAAATGCACTGGGGCTGTAACCTCAATGCAGACAAAGTCTCATGGCCCCTGGAATCTCTGGGTTAGGGTTAGGGATATGAGTGTGTGTGTGTGTGTGTGTGTGCATTTCTAGTGCTCAGATCTTCATGCCTGTAAATATTTTTCCTCTGACCTGGTCCAAAAGTGTCTGGTATCTGCACACACTCAGAGCAGGACGTTCAAACACCTCCATCGGCGGCGGTCGGAGGTGCTCAGGACATTCAAACACCTCCATCGGTGGTGGTCGGAGGTGCTCAGGATGTTCAAACACTTCCATCGGCGGTGGTCGGAGGTGCTCAGGACATTCAAACACCTCCATCGGCGGTGGTCGGAGGTGCTCAGGACGTTCAAACACCTCCATCGGCGGTGGTCGGAGGTGCTCAGGACATTCAAACACCTCCATCGGCGGCGGTCGGAGGTGCTCAGGACGTTCAAACACCTCCATCGGTGGCGGTCGGAGGTGCTCAGGATGTTCAAACACTTCCATCGGCGGCGGTCGGAGGTGCTCAGGACGTTCAAACACTTCCATCGGTGGCGGTCGGAGGTGCTCAGGACGTTCAAACACCTCCATCGGTGGCGGTCGGAGGTGCTCAGGATGTTCAAACACTTCCATCGGTGGCGGTCGGAGGTGCTCAGGACGTTCAAACACCTCCATCCGTGGCGGTCGGAGGTGCTCAGGACGTTCAAACACTTCCATCGGCGGCGGTCGGAGGTGCTCAGGACGTTCAAACACCTCCATCGGCGGCGGTCGGAGGTGCTCAGGACGTTCAAATCAGCTGTGTTTGATTGAAAACAGACTGTGTCTTGTCTACTCAACACCTTCAAAGCCTACAGCTGTTTTTTCATCTCTGCTTATTCCTCTTGGGCTCCTGTTGCCCTTTTATTACAGTTTGAGTATTTCCTCAGGAAACAAATGATAAAAATGTTGCTACCTAAATGGAAAGGTGTTCCACAGTAACCACACAGTGCAGAGCAGCGTGACGGACATTTCACATGTGATCTCCTTTTCGGTTTCCCGGTCTTCCGGTCCTCTCTGAATTGGATCTGTTGGATGCTGGGCTGTGAGGCCTGGCTGCGCTGCTGTCTGTCACTGTCAGCTGTTATTGCAGCTCAGAACTGCAGTAAAGGGAAACTGCTGCTCTGTCAGTTTTCTGTGTTGAGTCTGGCGCTGTGGACCGATGTCGACCTTGTAAAATGAGTAATATACCTTTTAAAAAGCTGAGTCTGATTGATTGGGCTGAACGCCGCGGTTCCATCACTGTAAACATTTCTACCACTCCTGATGCTTCCAGATAACTGCAGGATTTGTACAGAAGCCTTGGGCGTGTACGTACAGCTGATTCTGCCGTACATTTGACCTCTGCATTAACCCTGTTGGATAATGGCTTTACTGCCCTTATTTTTGCAGGACCTGTTCAGAATGCAGGGAATAAAGTGGTTGTTGCTGAAAATGTCCGATGAAAAGGATACACAGACTCCAACCAACGTGTCCACGCTGTTCTGCCAAAGCCACATGTTCCAGTAAAGTACCCTGAGGAACACCGGGCTTCTCACTACTGCTTTTTCCCCTTTTTTGACAGTTTGTTATGAGCTTTGAGGGGCTTGTTTTTCCTGACAAAATGATTAAAATGTACATGTGCTGCATTGGCCTCAGGTAGAAGAATACACACTATGAGCACTGTGAGCAGACCACTGCATTACTACAAACAAATAGTTTATACAACATTTGTATAGAATGATTCTGTCAGCAGATCTATGTAAGTGGGAAATGACTGTAATACTGTCTAAGAAATGTTGACTGCAGTTAGGAGAAAGTAAGGGATAGAAGAGTGTGATCCTGTTTGTCATGTACAGTAGTATTCAGGTTAGGGTGTCCTACAGTGTTTCTAAGTGGGGGGTGCAGTGGTTGAACTGTTTCACAGTTTACCTGTTCTCTGTCCTCCACATGATTCCTCAGGTTTCCATCAAAAACAGGTTTCCTTTAGTTCAACATCCAGTCTTTACCCCTGACCACAGTACTGATGAAGGTGTGGAGCTGATCCCAGAACACCCTCAGAGACACTCATGTGCACATCGCACTGATGATAACGGTACCGTCAGTATAATGGGTGATAACGGTACTGTGTGTGTTATAGTCAGTGAAAGGCAGAAACTGTCACCAGCCTAATCCACTCATTAGCCTTATCCAGTCACAGGTCTAATCCAGTCAATAGTCTAATCCTGTCACTGGTCTAATCCAGTCAATAGTCTAATCCAGTCACTGGTCTAATCCAGTCAATAGTCTAATCCTGTCACTGGTCTAATCCAGTCAATAGTCTAATCCAGTCACAGGTCTAATCCAGTCAAGAGTCTAATCCTGTCACTGGTCTAATCCTGTCACTGGTCTAATCCAGTCAATAGTCTAATCCAGTCAATAGTCTAATCCAGTCACAGGTCTAATCCAGTCAATAGTCTAATCCAGACAATAGTCTAATCCTGTCACTGGTCTAATCCAGTCAATAGTCTAATCCAGTCAATAGTCTAATCCAGTCACCAGCCTAATCCAGTCATTAGCCTTATCCAGTCACATGTCTAATCCAGTCACCGGCCTAATCCAGTCATTAGCCTTATCCAATCACAGGTCTAATCCAGTCAATAGTCTAATCCAGTCAATAGTCTAATCCTGTCACTAGTCTAATCCAGTCAATAGTCTAATCCAGTCAATAGTCTAATCCAGTCACAGGTCTAATCCAGTCAAGAGTCTAATCCTGTCACTGGTCTAATCCTGTCACTGGTCTAATCCAGTCAATAGTCTAATCCAGTCACTGGTCTAATCCAGTCAATAGTCTAATCCTGTCACTGGTCTAATCCTGTCACTGGTCTAATCCAGTCAATAGTCTAATCCAGTCAATAGTCTAATCCAGTCACAGGTCTAATCCAGTCAATAGTCTAATCCAGACAATAGTCTAATCCTGTCACTGGTCTAATCCAGTCAATAGTCTAATCCAGTCAATAGTCTAATCCAGTCACCAGCCTAATCCAGTCATTAGCCTTATCCAGTCACATGTCTAATCCAGTCACCGGCCTAATCCAGTCATTAGCCTTATCCAATCACAGGTCTAATCCAGTCAATAGTCTAATCCAGTCAATAGTCTAATCCTGTCACTAGTCTAATCCAGTCAATAGTCTAATCCTGTCACTAGTCTAATCTAGTTGCCAGTCTAATACAGTCATCGGTTTTATCCAGTTTCCAGTCTAATATAGCCACTGGTCTAGTGAAGTCACCAGTCTAATCCAGTCACCAGTACTGGTGGACCAAATGTAATGACCTCCATCCAATCAGCAGTGTTTCTGCACCTCTGTGTCAGGAACAGTGACTCTCCCACCCCCACCATCACTGCCCTTGTCGTATCAACTGAAATCCGCAAATAAAGGACTCTAGTGATCCATCACCTCCAAACATTTTGGTACAGATCCAAAAGTGGATTAGTGTGACATTTACACAGTAAAACTGAACCCTGTTTTTACCAAAAGCCATTTCCAGTTCTGACTGATTGATCATTATTGGATTTGCTGTTGTTTCTGAGCAACATCCAACACTGTGACCTTGTACTGATAGTGTCGAACAGACTGGAACAGTCCAAGGCCTCCTGGGGCTGGGACAGTCACAGGACCACCTCAGGACATGCTGACTCTAAAGCATCTTTGTGTAGATTCGCTGACAGCACAAATACAGACACTTCCTGCTACTTCTCCTCCTCCTCATCTCAAATACCCTGTGTTTATTGAAAAAAGTCAAGTCTCAGCTATGTTTTGGGGCGGTTTTGACAGAAATAGGAAGCTGGTGGGTGTAGAAAGATTAGTTTGGAAAGTAAGCCTTTACCTGTAAATACTGAGGGAAAACTATATCTAAACTTAAAAAAAACAAGGATTTACAGTATTACTGGAAAATAGCCAATTAAAATAATTAAGAAAATGGTTAAACTTTTACCATCTGCTGTTTCCATTGATCCCTAAACATAAAATAGGCCATCGTCACCAGGTGGATGTTGCAGGGGATTGTAAAATTGTCTTTGTTGATTATAAAACAGGTCTGGGATCTCGAAAAATCACATCTGTTGATGTCAAAACATTCACTAAATAAGAAATTACAGACACAGTTTTTAGGCTGGTCCTCCTGGGCCTGGAACAAGCGATCCAGTCATTAGTCTAATCCAGTCAATAGTCTAGTCCAGTAACCAGTCCAGTCTGGTAACCAGTCTAGTCCGGTAATCAGTCCAGTCCGGTAATCAGTCCAGTCTGGTAACCAGTCCAGTCTGGTAACCAGTCTAGTCTGGTAACCAGTCTAGTCCAGTAACCAGTCCAGTCCGGTAACCAGTCTAGTCTGGTAACCAGTCCAGTCTGGTAACCAGTCCAGTCTGGTAACCAGTCTAGTCCAGTGTCATAAAGAGGTAGATGAGTGGCAGTGTTGGCTTCAATACCATCTAAACTTAAGAACAATCTTGAATAAAATGGGGCGGAGCTGTTGTGTGATTGACTGTAGGAACAGGTTTGGAAAACAGTGGGATCTGCTTGTCCTTCATTTAATTTCATATTTCACTTTTTCCTGGTCTCACTGCGTTTACTGCTATACTCCGTCATGTTGAACGTGGCTGGTTTTGGCCACTCAGTCTGACTTAGAGGGGCGTGGCCTGGGGGGAAGTGACGTACGTGCATACCCTCTGTAGGTGAGACACTGTAGAATGTACAGATGTTCTGAGACAGTGGCATTCTGGGACATGTGAGACCCGTATACATACCCTCATATAACAGACCTTCTCTAAAATGAAGAGGTTTTCTTCTTTTCTTTTGCTCATTTTCAGCTTCATTAGTGCTTCTTCAATCATGCCTTTCCAGTACCAGTTATTTTTCAGCTCCTTGCGTGTTTAAATGTCCACCTGCTTACCTCTATGTGCAGTGTTCTGTATTTCAGCTCTGTGTTCAAGGATCCTCCACAGATGAAAGTCCTATGTTTCTGGATTGGCGTTTCCTGGTTTAAGTCCTATCTAACGTCACAGGCTCGTGCTGGGACAGACAGTCGGCTGGCAGTTGTCAGAATAAAGCAGACGTTCCACTGAATGACAACAGGCTCCGTTTACAGACTTGTGCAAATGTTGACGTGTTGACGAGTTAGATATGAATTTAGAAACAGTGGAAATAAAAACTGACTGAAAAAGTGTCATATCAAAACTGGAACATCATTTAGAACTCAAGGAAACCTTGTATTTTCATGCACACTTGTCCAGTTGTGATGTTCACTCAGTTCATTATTAGAGTCATGTGGCCTGAGTGCAATGGTGACTATATGTGAATATTTTAAGCTCGTCATGCCTTTATATATTTCTGTAAACCTCTGTTTACTTGGTTTAATTCTGTAAAAGTGAGTCATGATGTGATAGGACTGTGTGTCCGTGGTGAGATCAGTTGAGAACTATCAAGTCTTCTCCATTAGCAGACAGAAGTCGGGCTCTGGCACGGACTTCGCTGTTTTTACTGAATGAAATACTGCAGTGAGTGTCCCATGTGGATCGCAAGTGTCCAAATCTGATCACATATCTGTGGTTTGAATGGTGTTTGGCCCTCTGCACTGCCACGACTTACATCTATTAATTGTAAATGAGAAATTTAGCGTTTAATACCCATCCCTATGTATGACCAGTACTGGCCTGACTAAGCCACAGGAAGTATCCAGTTTTCAGATCCACCATGTCCAGGTATTGTCACCGACTTCCTGAAACACTACATGTCTTGTGCACAGTGCACTCTGCTCTGTCACATTTAGTCAACATGGTAGTGCATACACACATACAAGCCCACCTACATAAAACAGAGTATGTCGTCCACCATCTGCAGTCCAAAGGTGATCTTGTCGTACCCCAAAACAAATCACCAAGCTCTGCTAAACTGTGAATGGGAAGTGACAATGATGTGGAAAGAGCACTGAATATGTTGAAGGTCACTGGTTTGATGTATGAGTGATTACTTGCACTGACTGCCAGATCCTCCCAACATTTGACTTTGGTTTGATTGTTTGAGTGTAAGGTTGATTAATAGTCAATTATCAGTTATATAAAAATGTGCTCATTATCATGAGTTCATACATAAAGACACATTTTAGCAGAAGTCTTAACTTTAGTATGTGCATTTCTACAATTGATGGATTTAATGTGAAGTTTCCTCGTCCTTTCTTTGTGGCTGTTGTTCTTCACATCTGTTTTCACATCAGTGTGACTGTCACCTCTGAATTCAACTGTCATGAGCCATTTGAGATTCAACAGTCAGTGAGGACCACCACAGGGGTTCTCAGTCTTTCAAAGTGAAAAGGGATGTTACCTGAGTTCAGGTTGGGTACCAGCAGGGATGGAACCATAGGAAAATTTCACATTCTGGTTATTGTGACCAAAATTATCACGGTCATCATTATTATCGCGATATAGTTGAAATGTGCTCAAAATGCACAATGAAATAATGTAAGCAAGTTGTATTTGGAAAGAAACACATAAAATAACACACACAATGTACTGTCTGTTGGCAGAAACATTAAACAGGTGGACAGAAGGACAGGTGGACAGAAGGACAGGTGGACAGAAGAACAGGTGGACAGAAGGACAGGTGGACAGAAGGACAGAAGAACAGGTGGACAGAAGGACAGGTGGACAGATGGACAGGTGGACAGATGGACAAAAGGACAGAAGGACAGATGGACAGGTGGAAAGATGGACAGGTGGACAGATGGACAGGTGGAAAGATGGACAGATGGACAGGTGGACAGAAGGACAGGTGGACAGATGGACAGGTGGACAGAAGGACAGGTGGACAGATGGACAGATGGACAGGTGGACAGAAGAACAGATGGACAGGTGGACAGAAAGACAGGTGGACAGATGGACAAAAGGACAGATGGACAGGTGTAAAGATGGACAGGTGGACGGAAGGACGGATGGACAGAAGGACAGGTGGAAAGATGGACAGATGGACAGGTGGAAAGATGGACAGGTGGACAGAAGGACAAAAGGACAGGTGGACAGATGGACAAAAGGACAGATGGACAGGTGGAAAGATGGACAGAAGGACGGATGGACAGAAGGACAGGTGGAAAGATGGACAGAAGGACAGATGGACAGGTGGACAGAAGGACAGGTGGACAGAAGGACAGGTGGACAGATGGACAGGTGGACAGGTGGACAGATGGACAGAAGGACAGATGGACAGGTGGACAGGTGGACAGATGGACAGGTGGACAGATGGACAGGACAGATGGACAGAAGGACAGATGGACAGGTGGACAGAAGGACAGGTGGACAGATGGACAGGTGGACAGGTGGACAGATGGACAAAAGGACAGATGGACAGGTGGAAAGATGGACAGAAGGACAGGTGGACAGAAGGACAGGTGGACAGAAGGACAGGTGGACAGAAGAACAGATGGACAGGTGGACTGAAGGACAGGTGGACAGATGGACAAAAGGACAGATGGACAGGTGGAAAGATGGACAGGTGGACAGAAGGATGGATGGACAGAAGGACAGGTGGAAAGATGGACAGAAGGACAGGTGGACAGGTGGAAAGATGGACAGGTGGACAGAAGGACAAAAGGACAGGTGGACAGATGGACAAAAGGACAGGTGGACGGAAGGACAAAAGGACAGATGGACAGGTGGAAAGATGGACAGAAGGACGGATGGACAGAAGGACAGGTGGAAAGATGGAAAGAAGGACAGATGGACAGGTGGAAAGAAGGACAAAAGGACAGATGGACAGGTGGAAAGATGGACAGGTGGACAGAAGGACAAAAGGACAGGTGGACAGATGGACAAAAGGACAGATGGACAGGTGGAAAGATGGACAGAAGGATGGATGGACAGAAGGACAGGTGGAAAGATAGACAGGTGGACAGATGGACAAAAGGACAGGTGGACAGAAGGACAGATGGACAAAAGGACAGATGGACAGGTGGAAAGATGGACAGAAGGACGGATGGACAGAAGGACAGGTGGACAGGTGGAAAGATGGACAGGTGGACAGAAGAACAGATGGACAGGTGGAAAGATGGACAGGTGGACAGAAGGACAGGTGGAAAGATGGACAGGTGGACAGATGGACAGGTGGACAGAAGGACAGATGGACAGATGGACAGGTGGACAGAAGGACAGATGGACAGGTGGACAGAAGCACAGATGGACAGGTGGACAGAAGGACAGGTGGAAAGATGGACAGGTGGACAGAAGAACAGATGGACAGGTGGACAGAAGGACAGATGGACAGAAGGACAGATGGACCTACTGTGTCTCTTATTTTACACCCCCCCACGGCCTCAGACTCTGTTTTTCAGCCCGTCCCCCAAATCCGACCAAATCCATGGAAAAACTTCCTCATGTGTCCTGGTGTGATGTGTGAAAACTGTCTAATGTTTGTGCTTTGCATTATCTTCTGTTCTTCACTGCAAATTTCAAAGAATAGAGTTCTGTGGCGGTGCGACTGAAGTTGCAGCGGCTCGATGTCCCTAAGTCATGGATCTCAGTTTGGTTTGATGTCCTCTGTGCTGTCGAATGACAATAAAGGCATTTCTGATTCTGAAAGGAGAAAGACGACAGTTACCATGAAGGCAGTGTGTACAGACTGAGTCTGCACTCATAAAAACATGATGGACCAGCACATGATCTGTGGCTGAGATCACACTCATATGTATCAAACTGAAAATAATATAGAAAAAAAAACACAAAAAGGACTTAAACGACCTTTACACAAACCTGGATATGATGGAAAACACATATATGCCCCTGAGTTAAAAAAAAACAAAACAGAACCTTCATGAACACACGACCCTTTTCAGAAAAGGCTGGGTTTCCATGGCCCTGTATATCTATACTGTTTATATCTACAGGGTTTATATCTATACTGTTTATATCTACAGGGTTTATATCTACAGGGTTTATATCTATACTGTTTATATCTACAGGGTTTATATCTATACTGTTTATATCTACAGCGTTTATATCTATACCATTTATATCTACAGGGTTTATATCTGTACTGTTTATATCTATTGTGTTTATATCTACACTGTCAAAGGCTGCCAGCCTGTAGATGGCAGTGTGGTCAGACCATGCAGTACAATGAACCAATCAGAATCCTCAAAAGAATCACAACTAAACGTTACTTCCATTACTTTGCATGTGTGATGCAAATATTTTCCATGAACTGTGACATCGATCCCAGATCTCCGTTTCCCTCTGTTTACACACAAACAATTTGCCGAAATCTTCCCTTTGGCTGGAGTTTTAGAAACCATCGTTTTCAGTGGGCATAGCTATCGTTGTCATGTAAACAATAAACACAAACGCAGAGAAAAATCTCCGTTTTCCCAGATTCTGGCTGCATGTAAATGCAGCCCCAGTGTTTTTGGGGAGAACTTCAGTGTAAGTGTATGGGAACTGCTGTGTTTGGAATTGTCATTAGTGGTATTACACTTCAAAGAACTGGATTCAGACCCAGCTCCTTCATCTGAACGTGGCTTAATGTACACAAGCTCTTAATGTGCACTTAACTCAGAACCTGTGCAGTCAGAGGTTGTTGTAGAATTACTTTTGTAAGTATGTGTGAGGCTTTATCAGTAAACACTCAGCAGGACACCAGAGGAAATGTGACAGTTGAATGTGAGCTGGAACTCAAAGGATGTTCCAGCCTCTGCCTGCTGAGCCAGCAGGACTCTTCAAGTTCAGGTCCTGCAGGATTCAAAGTCTTTATGGTGTCTGATTCCAAACAAGACCTCCCTGACACTGGGACTCACACTCCCTCACATACACAAACATGTGCGTTGCGTGTCTAAACTTTTCACATGCGTACTCATAAATCAGTTTACAAGCAGCATGTCACATCTCAATGACAGGCCTACAGATGCCGTTTGGTAATCAAGCCACGCCTGAAGCATTCTCATAAACATCCTGCCTGTCCTCATCCAGCCCAGGTTAATGTCTTACCCACTGAAATTAAAGGGTGAGTTGAAGCATTTAAGTGTGATGGGACCATATGTAGGAGCGGACTGGCCTGATTCAGAGCTGAACAGGTGTGGGGGGGGTGATGGGAGACAGATGCAGAGTTTATAACACTTCGATCACACAGGGTGAAGGTGGAACAAACATCACCATTGGCCTAATGGGAACTTTTTTACCAGTTTTCTGACAGATCCTCCTTGAACATAAAACAGCCAAACAGATGCAGATGGCACAAAAGCACTGAGGCTTTCAACAGAAGTCTGGGCTTGTCTACGCTCTGGAAACTGTATCACAGTTACAGCCACTGAATGCCAGAGGTTTCACTGAGAGCCAGAGATTGTAACGGGTACAACCGGAACCCAGAAGCAGACCGACACAAAGGTATGAGTTTGTAAACCTTTACTGAAGCTATGTAGTAGCAACAGGAGTTCAATACAACAGTTACAGTTTTTTAACACAGTCACAAACTCAGAGTAATCCGACAGGGGTAAGGCAAGGGGGGGCGTCGGGGACAGGCAGATAGTCCAGTAACCGGGGGTCCGTAGAGTCCAGTGGGGCTGAGACAGAAGGCAGGGTCTGAGGCGGAAACAGGTCGGTACCAGGCGGCAGGCGGAGAGACGTGGTCAGGGACAAAGGGCAGGTCGAGCACCAGGGAAACGGACAAAAAGGCAGAACCAGGCAGACGGGTCAGACGGGGATCAGACGACGGGCAGCAGAGCAGGTCAGGGACGAACAAGATCAGACACAAGGAATCAGGTAGGTACAACGCTGGAAAGTTTCTCACGAGTAGAAGACAATCTGGCAGAGAACAAAGAGAGAGAGGTGAATATAAACCCTCTACCTAATGAGCCAGGTGTGCTCACAGGTGAGGGGAATCAACTGATGAGGAGGTGTGACAGAAAGAGCAATGAGGAGGTGTGGCTGAGAGTGAGACCGAGGAAAAAAAAAGAAAGAAAGAGAAACAGCAGACAAAAAGACAGAGATGTTACAGAGATACTTTTTTTCTTTGTATTCCACTTAAGTGTGAAAACAACAGGATAGAACAGTAGTCTGAATTTCATTAATATTGCAGAACATTTTGTTGTGCAAATATTCTATGACGTTTACTGATTGAACATGTAATTCAGCTTTTATGATGTGCTTACCCATCAGTCCTCAGGGTCTCCTAGATCGACCCTCTTGTCCAAAAAGCCACAGTGGGAACACAATTCCAGAAATAATAGCTTGACATGGCAGCTGTGTCCAGTTGTACTGTGAAGCTTATGGATGTCAGTTGTATGTGACAGGTTCGGTGAGTGTGGAGAGTCCGGGAGACAAAACACGTTTTATTGTGTAGTTGTGTGAGTAGCCTGATTGATAATGCTGTTATCCATAATGGTTTGTGTAAGCATGCAGGGTCTTGTTGAGCTCCTCGGTTTGAATCCATGAAATCCGAACAGCGGAGCAGGTGTTAATGCACTGTGGAGCAGAGATAAGCCCCACTGCCACCGGCTGTTCCACACACTGAGGACAAACGTTCAGCACTGCTCACAGGCCTCCTGTGTGTCACCATGACCTGACAGCAAGTTTAGGACCATTACAGCTTCTACAGTAACACAACTAATTATTGGTGAGTAGCATTATACATGGTTCCATTGGAGACAAGGTCATCAGCAGAAAGGCCTGAATGAAAAATACATAAAAATACACAAATATGTCAGGAAAATACATGTAGACTATACAAAACTATGTGGACATAATTCATGGAGTTAATGATGTCAGTTGGAATGGGAAAACTGTGTATGAATGCACCTTACAGAGTTCAAAAACAAGCTGCTAATTAGATCAGTCGCAGAGCTTGTGCATGAATTTCTAACAAGGTGTGGATTTAAAATGTTCAATCAGTTAAAAACACATAAAAGATGGAAGGAAGTAGTTATATTTCCCAGGTAAATATTTATTCATTTCCTCCAGTAAACAACAGTGAACTCCCCAGACCTGTTTTTAGAAGTGTCCAAACATAATGGAAGGAACTTACTGATCAGGGAGGTGAAAACGTGGGGCAGTGATGACAGTATGTTAGCGTACATGTGGGCCATCACATGGAAGTGGTTCTGACTGGAACTGACTGAAAACAGAAGGATGGATGAGGTCTACACTGCGCTTCTGTGGACACTCATTATTGACCCAGTCTGCATTCACCCTCACATTCCCCCTCTGGTGGTGGTCAACTACACCTGTATCCACAGCTGCCCTGGGGGGGGGCACTGGAGGACAGGAGGGGGAAGTGTCCTGCCCAAGGGCACAACGGACTGACTAGGACAGAGCAGGATTCGAACCGCCAACCCTTCAGTTATTGGACGGCCCAGTCTACCATCTGAGCCACGGCTGTGGGTGTCACACATGGAGGAGAAACCCAACAGGACGGGTTTGAGCACTGCACAACACACACACACACACACACACATATACACATACACACATACACACACACACATACACACATACACATACACACACATACACGCACACACACACACACACACACACACACACGCACGCACGCACGCACGCACACACACACACACACACACACCCATACACGCACACACAGTGCTGTCCACAGTTTTGTGACTGGACTCCTGAACCGACTGTATAAGCAGACGTTTTTTTTTTTTTTTTTTTTTAATCATGCCCAAGGAAATACAAGTTTTCCTTCTCCATCCAGAGCGACTTACAGACAGAAGGTATTTATTTGACTAATAACACACTTCATTACTGACAAACAACAGACAAACCCCTGTGTGTGGAAAAAGAACTACATCATATGTGTGAGCGCTGGTGGATCCTACAGCAGTTTATACAGCGCACCGTCTCCATGACAACCAGGAGCACACGCAAAATCCTCCTTTAATTCGGGCGATCTCCAAGACTTTGACCTGTCGTCATCTGTGCAGGAAATCTGAGCTGATCACCTGTGACACACAAATCAATAGCACACACATTTTTTAGTGCGAGCACACACATTTGCACCTGTTATCTGTGCTCTTAGTAAATCAGGCCTTATATGTCGATTTGTTTCCTTTTTCAAGGAAAACAACTAAAAAAAGGTAAGTTTTTTATCAAAGTATCATAACAGAATTAAACCCAATACCTTCAAAGTATGACATAAACATGCTAAAGTCGGTGCAAACCCAAAAACAACTACATTTCACTTTCTCGCTGCATACTCAGGGTTTCTACCGGAATTATCTAAAGTTTGATTAGTATTTCTTTTAAATGTGTTGTATAGAACTTTGTTGAACCTACTTTTAGCCTTTTTCATCATGTAAATGTCTAAATGTCGCAGCACCACAGTCTGTATCCATTCAACTCAACATCGAGCTTAATGTGATGAACGTCAAAGAAATGAACCCATGAATCTGCCAGTGGACATCCAACTGAGCGTAAAAATCATCCTTCTAAGGTTGGAGGTGTTTTGACCCTTTTCCAGGTGAGAGGCCAGATGTTGAGAACCAGCCAATATCAGAGCCAAGTTCTGCCGATAAAAAAAAACATGTAAAGCATATTATGAGTGAGAATGAATCCATGTGTTTGAATCAGGCTTTGGTATCGGAGCCCAGATGTATGTGGGTCAAACACAGACCATGGCTGTCAACCTCCCTTTAGTTCAGGGGCCACATACTAACCCTAACCCTAACCCTAAAGTGGGCCGGAGCAGTTCAAGAATAGGATCAACTTTTACGTACCTTATAATCCAAATCTTTCACTTTGTTTTAGTACGAAAAAAATCTAATTGCATTATGAAAATGTGAATAACCTCAACAATCATGTAAACCCGACATTTGTTAAGAAAAATAAATGCAATTTCAAGAATATGAATAAAACTTACAGATTACAGTGAATCTATTATTTTGTTAAAATTGAACTTTTTTTTTCTTTTCTTAAAACATTTCAGGTTATTCATATTTGTTCAGGTTATTCACATTTTATTGTGAGACTAATCTGTAATTGTAAATATTTTCATAATGCAGTCTGACACCCTTGACTGTGAACATTTTCAGTGTAATTTTTCCATTTTACAAATTCATGTCGTGGGCCAGATTGGAACCTTTGGCCGGCCGGTTTTGGCCCCCGGGCTGTATTTTTGACATCCCTGCCATAGATGATGAAAACAAAACAGCTTTTCCACATTAGTGTTGTAGGGCGACAACTGGGACCTGAGCTCTTTAAAGACAGTGATGATGTCATCAGGCTAAGTACCATTAGAGACAGGAACATGATGGACACACAGACAAGTGATGAAAGCCTGTCAGTCACTGTGCACCAGGAACAAGCCTCTGAAAAACAGAAGCGTCCTTGAAATGAATAATGTAGCATAAAAGCACATCAAGAATACAGGAGAGAAAGATTAGTGCAGCACGTCCCCTCAACTCAGACGCACTAATGGAAGTGTTACTCTGCGAACACTGACTGATGTCTGCTCACGAACTGGATTTATCGCAATATCAACATGACAAAAGCAGAAAGAATTAATAAGTGATCATGTCAGAAAACAAAGGTGAATGAGGAGAGGTGAGCTGAAGTCAGATGAAAGGAGGTCAGTCAAATGGGAAACGGTGGCAGGATGTTCCAGGGGGTGCAGCTGGTCCTGTCAATACACACTGCAGCCGTTGTCATCTTTCATTTATCAGACGTATTCACATGTGGAAACCTCAGATGAGTTCTCCTCTGTCCGTTAGTCTGAAGCCAAACCAGGTCAAGCCAAGCATCACAAGAGCTTAAATGAATCCTACTGTACATACACAGGAACAAGTCAGTGAATACAACCTGGGGTCCAAGCAGGTCTGCCCAAGTCTGCAGGTCTGCCAGTCTGCCCAAGTCTGTAAGTGTGCCCAAGTCTGTAAGTGTGCCCAAGTCTGCAGGTCTGCCTAAGTCTGCAGGTCTGCCAGTCTGCCCAAGTCTGTAAGTGTGCCCAAGTCTGCAGGTCTGCCCAAGTCTGCAGGTCTGCCAGTCTGCCCAAGTCTGTAAGTGTGCCCTAGTCAAACCAAAAAGGAGAGCGAATGCTTCAAGTGCAGGTTATTTAGTCTGAACAGACAGAGGAAGAAAGGGAAGAGCAGTGGAAGAACACATTTAGTCAGACATTGGACCACGGCCAAGCAGATGTATGAGTCTGGTACACATACACAGAGTCTGACAGAAAAGGAAAAGAGACAAGTTAGAAACACACCAGTACAATGAAAACACAATCAATAAAACATCAACAATAATCAATTAAAACAAAGTCAGAGGTCAGAGGTCAGATAGAAGCCTTTGAGTTGAACAGCTGTTTTCAGCCTGGACTGAAACACACAGAACTGAAACACACAGAACTGAAACACACAGAACTGAAACACACAGAACTGAAACACATAGAACTGAAACACACAGAACTGAAACACACAGAACTGAAACACATAGAACTGAAACACACGGAACTGAAACACACGGAACTGAAACACACGGAACTGAAACACAGAGAACTGAAACACATAGAACTGAAACACACAGAACTGAAACACATAGAACTGAAACACATAGAACTGAAACACACGGAACTGAAACACACGGAACTGAAACACACAGAACTGAAACACAGCTTCCCTCTGTTTAGTCCTGACTCTGGGACCAGCAGAAGACCAGTCTGTGAGGTTCTCAGACCAGTCCATGAGGTTCTCAGGGTCCCAGATGGTTCATATGGGACCAACATGTCCCAGATGGACTTTGGTTCTAGACCATGGACAGACTTGTAGACCAGCAGAGCTGTTTTAAAGTCTATTCTCTGAGCCACAGGAAGCCAGTGCACAGACCTGGACCAGGACTGATATGGTGGTCCTTCCTGGTTCTAGTCTGAACCACAGGACTAATATGGTGGTCCTTCCTGGTTCTAGTCTGGACCACAGGACTAATATGGTGGTCCTTCCTGGTTCTAGTCTGGACCCCAGTGCACAGATCTGAGCAAAAGACTAATATGGTGGTCCTTCCTGGTTCTAGTCTGGACCCCAGCAGCAGTGTTTTGGATGTTCTGCAGCTGTCTTCAGCTGGTTTACAGTCCAGTCAGAAGGCCGGTCCAGTAGTCTAACCTGGTCCAGATAAATGCGTGGATAAGTCTGTCTAAGTCTGGTTTAGACCGGTTTAAACCTGGTCCAGATAAATGTGTGGATAAGTCTGTCTAAGTCTGGTTTAGACCGGTTTAAACCTGGTCCAGATAAATGTGTGGATAAGTCTGTCTGAGTCTGGTTTAGACTGGTTTAAACCTGGTCCAGATAAATGCATGGATCAGTCTGTCTAAGTCTGGTTTAGACTGGTTTAAACCTGGTCCAGATAAATGCGTGGATAAGTCTGTCTAAGTCTGGTTTAGACCGGTTTAAACCTGGTCCAGATAAATGCGTGGATAAGTCTGTCTGAGTCTGGTTTAGACCGGTTTAAACCTGGTCCAGATAAATGCATGGATAAGTCTGTCTGAGTCTGGTTTAGACTGGTTTAAACCTGGTCCAGATAAATGCATGGATAAGTCTGTCTGAGTCTGGTTTAGACCGGTTTAAACCTGGTCCAGATAAATGCATGGATAAGTCTGTCTGAGTCTGGTTTAGACCGGTTTAAACCTGGTCCAGATAAATGCGTGGATCAGTCTGTCTGAGTCTGGTTTAGACCGGTTTAAACCTGTGATTGTACCAGTGTTTGTAGATGGTCAGAGGCTGATGATGTCATTGATTTAATGAGTCCGTTAAAGTTTAGGTCTGAGTCCAGTATTAGCCCTAGATTTAGAACCTGGTTTTTGAGCTTTTAGAGGAACAGATTCCAGATGACTGATGAGACTGGATCTGGGTTTTTGTGGAACAAAGACAAGGACTTCAGTCTGGTCTGAGTTTAGCTGGAGAAAGTGGTTTTGCATCCACACAGTGATCTGTTGGAGGGTCAGGGTTAGGGTCAGGGTCAGGGTTAGGGTCAGGATTAGGGTCAGGGTCAGGGTTAGGGTCAGGGTCAGGGTTAGGGTCAGGGTCAGGGTCAGGGTTAGGGTCAGGGTTAGGGTCAGGGTCAGGGTTAGGGTCCATGTTGACCTGCTGTCACACAGATGTAAACCTGAGTGTGGTCTGCATAGTTATGGTAGAACATGTTAGTACTGTGTATGAACTGGCCCAGGGCCAACATGTAAAGACTGAACAACAGGGGTCCCAGGATGGACCCCTGGGGGACCCCACAGGTCACTGCCATTTGGTCTGACACACAGTTTCTGATTTGAAGAAAATACTTCCTGTCCTTAAGGTCGGACTGGAACCATTTCAGGGCAGGACCACAGATGCCTACCCAGTCCTCTAACCTCTGGAACAGGATCACATCATCAACTGTGTCAAATGCAGAACTCAGATCCAGCAGGATTAAGACTGGTACTGTACCTGTGTGTGTGTTCAGACTGGTACTGTACCTGTGTGTGTGTTCAGACTGGTACTGTACCTGTGTGTGTGTTCAGACTGGTACTGTACCTGTGTGTGTGTGTTCAGACTGGTACTGTACCTGTGTGTGTGTTCAGGCTGGTACTGTACCTGTGTGTGTGTGTGTGTGTTCAGACTGGTACTGTACCTGTGTGTGTGTGTGTGTGTGTTCAGGCTGGTACTGTACCTGTGTGTGTGTTCAGACTGGTACTGTACCTGTGTGTGTGTGTGTTCAGACTGGTACTGTACCTGTGTGTGTGTGTGTGTGTGTGTTCAGACTGGTACTGTACCTGTGTGTGTGTTCAGACTGGTACTGTACCTGTGTGTGTGTGTGTGTTCAGACTGGTACTGTACCTGTGTGTGTGTTCAGGCTGGTACTGTACCTGTGTGTGTGTGTGTGTGTGTTCAGACTGGTACTGTACCTGTGTGTGTGTTCAGACTGGTACTGTACCTGTGTGTGTGTGTGTTCAGACTGGTACTGTACCTGTGTGTGTGTGTGTTCAGACTGGTACTGTACCTGTGTGTGTGTTCAGGCTGGTACTGTACCTGTGTGTGTGTGTGTGTGTTCAGACTGGTACTGTACCTGTGTGTGTGTTCAGACTGGTACTGTACCTGTGTGTGTGTTCAGACTGGTACTGTACCTGTGTGTGTGTGTGTGTGTGTGTGTTCAGACTGGTACTGTACCTGTGTGTGTGTGTGTGTGTGTGTGTGTGTGTGTGTGTGTGTTCAGACTGGTACTGTACCTGTGTGTGTGTTCAGGCTGGTACTGTACCTGTGTGTGTGTTCAGACTGGTACTGTACCTGTGTGTGTGTTCAGATTGGTACTGTACCTGTGTGTGTGTTCAGGCTGGTACTGTACCTGTGTGTGTGTGTGTGTGTGTTCAGACTGGTACTGTACCTGTGTGTGTGTGTGTTCAGGCTGGTACTGTACCTGTGTGTGTGTTCAGACTGGTACTGTAACTGTGTGTGTGTTCAGACTGGTACTGTACCTGTGTGTGTTCAGACTGGTACTGTACCTGTGTGTGTTCAGACTGGTACTGTACCTGTGTGTGTGTTCAGACTGGTACTGTACCTGTGTGTGTTCAGACTGGTACTGTACCTGTGTGTGTTCAGTCTCAGTCTGTGATGGGACCTGAAACCTGAGTGGGAATCATCAAAGCAGTTGTTTAATAGAAGAAAGTCACAGAGCTGTAGGTAAACGACTGAAGGACTGGACCTAAAAACAGCAGACTGGATCTGGGCCCATAGTAGTTCAGTTTCAGACTGGATCTGGGCCCATAGTCGTTCAGTTTCAGACTGGATCTGGGCCCATAGTCGTTCAGTTTCAGACTGGATCTGGGCCCATAGTTGTTCAGTTTCAGATGTGATCTGGGCCCATAGTTGTTCAGTTTCAGATGTGATCTGGGCCCATAGTTGTTCAGTTTCAGATGTGATCTGGGCCCATAGTAGTTCAGTTTCAGACTGGATCTGGGCCCATAGTCGTTCAGTTTCAGACTGGATCTGGGCCCATAGTCGTTCAGTTTCAGACTGGATCTGGGCCCATAGTTGTTCAGTTTCAGATGTGATCTGGGCCCATAGTCGTTCAGTTTCAGACTGGATCTGGGCCCATAGTTGTTCAGTTTCAGACTGGATCTGGGCCCATAGTTGTTCAGTTTCAGATGTGATCTGGGCCCATAGTTGTTCAGTTTCAGATGTGATCTGGGCCCATAGTTGTTCAGTTTCAGATGTGATCTGGGCCCATAGTTGTTCAGTTTCAGATGTGATCTGGGCCCATAGTTGTTCAGTTTCAGATGTGATCTGGGCCCATAGTTGTTCAGTTTCAGACTGGATCTGGGCCCATAGTTGTTCAGTACTGTTGTAATCAGACTACTCTTCTTCAGGAGGCCTAATGACAGCAGTTTTCAAGGCCCTGGGAAATGTTCAGGATTGTGCTCAAATATGAACTAAATGAGTGAGCTGGGCTAACAAACTGCTCAGCACAGATTTTAGCAATCTAGTGGGCAACTTGTTGAGTCAACGTGTGTGTGCAGTCAGAGTGGAGACGGTGTGTTGGACAGTCTGGTCAGTGACAGGTGTGGCTGTGTCAGCTGCAGGTGTGTGGACGGCTGCAGTGGAACTGTGGTGGGATGAACTGAGTGTTTCATGTCCTGAACTTTGTCATTAAAGAATGTTCAAACTCACTGCACTTGGATGGGGAAACTAGTTCTGAAGGCAGTGGAGCAGGAGGGTTTGTGAACCTGTTTACTGTTGCAGACAGGACACCACAGTTGTTACTGCACTTGGTAATCGTTTCATAAAAATGCCTCTCCCTTGTTCTGCGTAAAATGTGGTTGAACACACACAACTGTTCCGTGTAACTCTCATCAGAACCTGAAGCCTTACTGTGTGTCCTGTGGGTCCAACAGATCCAGCCCATCCCATTTACACTCACATCAAACTGTTGTGAAAGCCTTTCAGCTAAAATGCGAGGTTGAATTGTATTAGAAGCAGATGAAAAGTCCATAAATAAGAGCCCATGAAACTGTTGATGTCTCAGGAGTATGCTAATGACTCCATGGTCTGAAGACAGTGTCCAGACTGAAACTGGACATCCTCAGTCTGTCTCAGGACCTCCGACCTCATCAGTTTCTCAGACATTTTCATTAAATGATGTCAGTGCGACCGGTCTAAATTCACTGACTGTTTTGGGACAGCTGGGTTTAGGAACAGGGACAACCACAACATTGCTCCAGACCTTAGGCACATGTTGTGTCAGTAAGGACTCATTCAAATGTACTCGAGTACAGGACTCAGTACTTCACTAAATGCCCACAAACATCCTCAGGGCCTTTCCTTTTGTTACAGCCCAGAACATGAACCTGTACGGGTCATGTTTACCACATTAACTGTACTTTGTGTTTTACTTCAAGTAACAGAGCCACAAATTCAGTAAAAATCCCCATAAATGCACCACACGGACCTTCTGTTAGGTGAATTATGGGCAGGGTCAGAACCTGTGGGAGTAGCCATTGGCTGTAAGTGACGTATCCATACCCGTGCTATACTCCACCACCTTGACAGAAATAGCCAAGGAGAAAGCATTTAAATGAACACATGCACTCACAGACTGAGCAAAGAGGGAGAGGAGAGGTGAAGTAACGAGCATTTATCTGAAAGACAACAACACAAAGACACAGGGAGTGGGTTCTCCGCCATCTCATCATCTAAAAAGGTTTATTGGTTTATTTTCTCCCTTTTCCCACTGGGTTTTGAGTTTTTCCTTGCTGAGAAGGAGGGTCTAAGGACAGGGGATGCCCTGGACACTACTCATTTTCTTGCTGTTTATTTGACTGTTGTTTACATCCAACTGACTCTGTAAAGCCCTTTGAGATAACCTTGTTGTGATATTGGGCTGTACAAATAAAGTTGAATTGAATTTTCTAAAGCGAGCAGCATGTCTAAATGACAGGTTCTTAATACTACTAAGACTAAGGTGTTACGTTGTCAGAGTGTTCACGTAACAGCAGGAGATACTCAACACACACTTCAAACGTTTCCCACCAAAGGTGTGAAGAGGTCAGGAGCTTCCATGTGATATTCTATCTGTACCTTTAAACAGACTGGGACCATCTGTGGTCCGGCCTCGAACCCCCTACTGCAGGACTTCGACCAAATCCACAAGAAGAAGGTGTGACTAAGAAAGGATGAAGGTGAGGGTGGAGGAAGGGGTGTGGTGGCACGTAGAAGACTGACACACGGACAGTTTGGATTTACTGTACAAACCTCAAAAAGCCTTTTATCTGATGAATGAACCAAAAACAACAAGACTGAAGGCCAGAGTTACCCAACTAGCAAATTCAGAAATAAGAATAGTGTCCACAAACTGTTTCACAGATGAAGCTGATGGGTGTATGGATTCTACTGACCAAAAAGGAAACAAAAGATGATGGTATGACACAAGACAGACACATGAGGAGAGTTCCTGACCCTGAACTCCATTTACAGTCCTGTACAAAAGTCCTGCTCCAACATTAGGGTTGTTGGTTTGGTAAAGTTCGAAGGACCACACATATGCCTTTCTCAGTCTCCATATACCATTAATAGTATTGAAGCTATTATTTATTTTCATCTTTTTAATATTATTGAAATGGGGAATATTGTGTCTGTATCAGCTATGAAAACCACTTGCAAATTTTAAATTCCAAGATTAATTGATGCAAATGATTAAATTAATTAGCAGTTAAACTGCCTTATAACAATGAAGGGAAAGTCAGAGTTTATTAACCCCTCTTTGACTTCCTACTGAGACGTTTGGTAATGTTATGACAGGATGACAGGAACAAGTCAGATTAAACTGAACCACTGCTTATTTTGGATCCATATGTTCAGATAACATCATATGTAAGTGTGTTTATCCACTGTTCTACAATAACACAAACAGCAGTGAACTGACTCTACCAAACCAAAGTATTCTCCCTCCCAAAGGGAAAACTTCTACATATTTCTACACAATTAGACCAGATACAAAAATAACTGTCTGCATGTCTTTGCACTGCACTTGTTTTGGAAATCCTTCTAGTCCTTAATTCTAAAAAAAAAAAAGGTTTGTAAAGATGCATAGGTTTTGTAAGTCTGGTCCCTGAACTGAAGCCATCTTAATGTATAAATAAAGAATATGTTGGTCATAAAACAATAACAGCAGGGTTTGGCTGTAGTTTTTCCTTTACTCTCTTTGATCAGTGTCTTTGTGAGACAATAACCTTTTTTTTTCCTTTTTTTTTTTTTTTTTTTTTAATATTTCATGTGTTTCTGCGCACTTTACATTAGGCTGCTTTATAGCACTTTTACAAATACAGGTAACATGTTTTTTTTTTCTGAACTGATTTGGCATATACATGTAGTATTTGTAGTTGTATTTTCTGTGTCCTGTATTCAGACACGTGTGCAGGTTCAGTCAGCAGTGTTAACACTATTTCACAACCACATTCCATTTGACATCAGTGTCTATTGATAGCAGACATCTATTGATGTATGTGACAGGTGTTGCTTTGATTAAAACTGACAGGCACAATTTATTTCCAGTGGCTTGGGTTACATTTTTTCCTAGGTTAAAGAAGAAAGCTATAAATTAGAGCAAATATATGTAACAGGAATGACAGGATGAGCAGGTCTAGATGGTCCCAGCTCACTTTGCTTTATTCCCCTGTTGGATCCTCGTCACTAATACGATGGAAATTAGAACGAAGGATGTCACACCCAGAGTACATTTTATGTGTTTTATTAAAGCTTTTGCAAAAGGATCAGCACTAACACAGAGTACAAAGAGTTTGAATTTGGCTGACAAAGAATACAAGGAATCTGGTGCCTTTAAGTCTGAGGGTAAACAACCACCCCTAACAGTACTGAAGGCACTGCTGGAAACATTCATTCCAACAATACAGACATCGCCTGGCTCCAAAAACAGACTCAACTATTAACCAGTCATATGAATAAATTCCTAAACACTACCTTTAGACCCCTGGAGGGAGTGGAGGAGAAATCCTTCCAGGTTGGTGCACAGTTCATTGGACAGTAGAAACAGCCAATGCTATTTTTAAGACATGGATGAAACCGTTGAAATAAAGGTAGGGGTATTGAGTCTCCTCAACCCTACTAAATCTTTCACTTACTTTTAATTTATCCAATGCTGAAGAATCCTTACTGGGGAAGGGGCTGCAGTTTATTCCCATGCCACTAGGTGGAGACAAACAGGCCCTCAGGAGGGACCTCCATGATTACCATCGTCATCTGAAATTAGTATATTGTTTTGATTTTCAAACCGATTTTCCAGGGGGATGTACAGGCCTGGGAAAGACTATCAGATAAGGGGGCCCCTTCTAATAATCTACACAGAGAGGAAAGAAAAGCACTGAAAAAAAACAAACGATAATCTGGACATAATCATTAAAACGGCAGATAAGGGATTGAAAACTGTAATCCAGGATAAGGCATCCTACCTCCTAGAAGCAGAGACAGTTGAATAATAACGAACAGTACTTACCTTTGGAGAGCTCTAGTCCGTCGGATAAACAACTCACTTACCTTTATGGTGAAGAGCCACCAAGAAGGAGAAAGTTCTACTTATTACCAAAAATCCATTAAGACCCGGACAGTCCCAGGTCGGGTCCCACCAGGCAGACCAATAGTGTCCAAATGTGGGAGTGAGTCCTGTAGGGTTGTAGAGTACAGAAACACTTCAGCTACATGAAAGATACTTATGATTTTATCAGCCTGTTAAAAGTTATAGAGTTTGGCCCAAATTATTATTTTTTTTTAATTTTCTGTGGATGTGGATGCCTTGTATAAAAATATTGATATGAGCCTGGGTTTACAGGCTACATTTTTGAGCAATATCCAGATCTGACCAGACCGGATGAGGAACTACTGCAGCTGTAATGGTCTGTGTACGATAACTGAACCCAAATGCAGAACCCAGAGACAGATGTAAAAGTTCAGTGTTTATTGGACATTGAAGACACTGACAAATCAAAAGAATATGATAACGAACAAAATCTTGAAAACAATGGACGCTGCGTTCTTCTCCGGGTTAGGACTCCGGAGTGGGGACGAGAACCCTCTGTCCGGTTCGGTAGTACGCGTCGGTACCCCGACTAGGGAGAAGCAGAGGGAGGTCAGTGGCGGAAACAGGTCATACACGGGAAAGCAGTCAGACAGGCAACAGGACATAGGGATCAGGCTAACTCACGTACCGTAAAAAGTCAGGCGATGAGATCAAAAACCAGGAGGTCAGACTGAGGCAGACAAAACCGACAGGGAAAAGGCAGACAGGCAAAAACGAGATGGCAAACCGGGTCAAAAATCAGGTAGGCAGACAGACAGACAGGATCAGAAACGCTGGCAAGTACTTCACAGGGAAAATACGAACTGGCGACTGACCAGGGGAAGAGACAGGGCTTAAATACACAAAAGGGAGGGAAGACAACGAGACACAGGTGGAACAAATTAGGGCGGAGTCAGGTAATCAAGAGCAGGAGGACACAATCAGGGAAAGGAAGTAAAGACACCAGACAAGACACACGAGGGAAACTTAACAAAATAAAACAGGAAATGACAGACAACATAAAAGACAGACAAAACCAGACTATCGTCTGGGGACAGGCTGGACAGTAGCTCTTGGAAATGAGCCTATCCTGCAATGATTCTGAATTCAACAGTAAATGTTACCTACAGATACACAGGACTGTGATGGGGAAAAAGTTTGCCCCCGCCTATGCAAACATTTATATGGCGGAGTGGGAAAAAACAGTGTTCCCCAATTACCCTATTTTTTGCTTTTAGCCGATATCCAAAAACAATGTTTTACCTTTTTGGGCACGGAGGTGTATGTTTATAATGCCAGCAACGGAAGACTAATGTTAGGTACATGGGTGTACTCTAAAAGTACAAATACGCATGCCTCCGTACACAGAACATCCCACCGTCCAAGGCATACATACTGAGGAATCACAGCTAATCCGGTTCCAACTTACCAGTACTGCAGAGCCCGATGTAGAAACTCCTACTACCACGTTCTTCCATGGATTATAACACAGGGGTCATTCTAGAAGCTTCCTAAGGTCAATTAAACTGGAGGTCAGACACTTGTTCTTAAAGGGACAGTTGTCACAGCCCAAAAATGGATGCAAAGACCCACATATGGTCCCATTTACATCATCATTTACTCCAGCTTCGGTCACTCTAAATCAAAAAATTAAAACTAATTTTTGTATTTTACAGGAAATGGATATTGCTGTGAAACAGCTTCGTACTATCTCAGCATACAGGCGAAATAAGAACCTTAAAGATATTTTAGTAAAGGCACCCATAGGTGGAAACAAAAGGGACCCCCCCTAGGATTCTATTTTCAGTTGAATGCTTTTGCTTTTATTGCACACACCAACCTGTGTGTGTGTGTGTGTGTGTGTGTGTGTGGGGGGGGGTTTGTTAGAAACTACAAATCTAATTTATGGAATTAAATGTGTAAATTGTATTAAGTGGTATATTGGACTGAAGGACAGATTAAAGCAGTATTTGTAACTGTATTAAAAATCAAACAACATTGTATTGAACCCATGGAATAAACAGCCTTAGAATAACAGGACTGGAACAAGGAACCAGGTGGACCTTGACAAAACATCTGTGGAGGGAAAAATGGTGGTTTAATGAGTTTAAGACACTGACACCTAAAGGACTTAATGAAGTGGATTAATCTTAATACACATATATTTTAATTTCTGCTTTTACTTACCTTTTAACAGAAGATGGTGGAGTAGTTCTTAAAGAGCTGTGGACAGAAAAGGCACAGAGCCTCCAACCCTGAACCCTAACCCTGAACCTGTGACCCCTCACCTCTGATCCCACACCCTTTTAACTGCAGCTTAACCATTTTTACTCAACGGAGGAGAAAAAGTCAAAGGACTTTTTTAAATACCCTTTTTATTTGGTATTTTGAGAAAAGCAGCTTAAATGGACTTTTGTGAGCCAGTGCACCCCTGTATAGATTTCCCTGACCCTTACCCTTAACAGTACAGAGGACCCCCCCATCCTGACACTAACCCCCCCACCCCCCAACAACCCGTACAGACAGGGCACAGGACTCCAAAGTAGACAAGTGTTGATAATAGAATAAGAGGGTGGAGCAATGAGTGCTAGGATTACAATGAGGAACCACAGATGTTTGATCCAAAAGTTAAAGCGTTATACGAGGGTCATCTTAAAGAGTCCAGTGTCAGGAAAAGCCCTGAAATGACCCTAAACCTCTAACTCTAACCCTCACACTGGTGTATGATGGTGAATGAATATTTGGTGGTGGTTGGAGAGGCCACTGATGTAGTGGGAGGGGCCCTATTGTCTTAGGCTGACCAACTAAATCCAACTAACTTTCTGACTAATGGGCCTTCTGACAGTAAGCTGGGCACTGATGTACTTCCAGATTCATGTTACCACCAGCAGCGTGTGAATGAATAATGCACTGAGCTACATGAATCCAGTCCATTCTTTGTGTTTATTTAAGATCTGAGACTGCAGAGGGGTTGACAGGTGGCTTATGTAGGGTTCAGATTTTGAGCTCCACCTCTGGATAAGTCTTTGTCTAAGTGTAGAAACTGGAAATTCTTTGTGGAACCACTGATGTGGTGCATGAGACTTTCTAAGAACACATGCAGTATGGGCCCATGGGGCTTTAAAGCACTAACTAGAGGCTCATAATAATGAAGTCTCCTCCTTGACTGTGAACACCTTTCACAAAAGCAGCAGAGATCAGAAGATGCTCAGTGTGTCTGCACGTCCCTGGATGCTTTAATGCATGCTGCAGTGTGCATGCGCTTCAGTTCTGTGGAAGAACAAAGGGATATAAGGAAGGCTTTCTTTACAAGTATGTTAAAAAAGAACATAGAAACAAGTCCAGGAATATGTCAGACAGAGGCCAGCGTCACAGCGAGGACAACCCTTTGATCCAGTCTCAGACTCTTAAATGTGACTTCAACAACAGAAACTGTCATACAGTTACAGAAGTTCAACCTTTTCTCATGTTCTGTTTTGGTAGTTTAGGTAGGATTTGGATATTTGAGTCTATACGATGCAGAACAGAATACAGACATTCAGGAGTTGGGGGCTGCCATGTCAGGAGCCTGGGGGACAGATGGGGGATGCCTTGTTCAAGGGCACGTTAGCCAACAGTTTCTCTGCTGGTCCAGGGAATAGAACAGCAGCGCTTCGGTCAAAGGCTGATTCTCCAACCGTCAAGGCCGCAGCAACAAGCTACTGAACTGTCCGGTGGGGAGCGGAACCATGGTCTTCTGTGTGACAGATGATTGTACTGACTGAACTGGGTCTGTCCCAGATGACTCAACAATGGGCAGAAAACAATCCACTCAGACCAGTCAGTATCCATATTTATTTATTTATTGAATTTGGTTGGATTGGCAGTGTGCTCCAGTGTAAACACAGCAGTGCTTCTGAACTGGCATTAGTTTATTGAATTATAACACTTCCTTTAGGTCACACACACACACACACTCACACACACACACACACTCACACACACACACACTCACACACAAAAACACACACTCACACACACACACTCACACACACACACAGTCACACACAAACACACACACCTACACACACACTCACACAAACACACACACACACACCTACACACACACACACTCACACTCACAAACACACTCATACACACACACTCACACACACACCTACACAAACACACACACACACACACATGCACACACACACACACTCACACAAACACACACACACATGCACACACACACATACAAACACACACACACACCTACACACACTCACACACACACTCACAAACACACTCATACACACACACACACTCACACACACACTCACACACACACACTCACACACAAAAACACACACTCACACACACTCACACACACACTCACACAAACACACACACACACAAAAACACACACACACACACCTACACACACACACACACCTACACACACACGCACACACACACTCACACAAACACACACACACATGCACACACACACACACAAAACACACACACACACACCTACACACACTCACACACACACTCACAAACACACTCATACACACACACACAAACACACACACTCACACACACCTACACAAACACACACACTCACACACACTCACACAAACACACACACATGCACACACACACTCACACACACACACAAACACACACACAAACACACACATGCACACACACACTCACACACACACACACACATGCACACACTCACACACACACACACACACTCACAAACACACTCATACACACACACATACACACTCACACACACACTCACAAACACACTCATACACACACACACACATACACACACACACACACAAACACACACTCACACACACACTCACAAACACACTCATACACAAACACACACACACACACACACTCACACATACACATACACAAACACACACACACACACACCCTGATGTTTTGATGAAGAGTGATGATGTAAGATGTTAACAGGTAAAAAAAATGACACACATGACTTGACACTTGTCTATAGAGTTATCAGAAAACTGTTTATTGTGCTGTATCATCTGAAGCAGTTTATGTAATAGATGAATACTGCAGATGAATGAAGAAGAAAAGCAACAGTAGCACTATCTGAATGAAGTCATATTAACCTCCTCAGACCCAGCTGTGGGTTTTCTGTCCACGTCTGTCCACGGACAAGAGTTTCACAACTTTAGAAAAAAAGAAAACTGTCCACCACAAAGGACATTCCATAAAAAATTTAAAAACTGCATCTGAAAAAACTGTTGCATCCTGATGTTTCCAATATAGACACTGATTTAATAAAAACCAAAACCAGCTGGTGCTGTGCTGACATTTCCTGGCTTTTAGGAGGTTCAGTGTGCCTGGGGTCTGTTTGAAGCAGTTCAGCAGTACATGTGGATGAAGCCACGCAGCGCTGCAGGCCTTAGATAAGAAGCCAGCAGTGTTAATCCACAGTGGATAAGCCTGGTGTGAACGTCCTATCACAGAGGCAGAGGGCATCAGGCAGAGGCTGAACAGCTGGACAATCCAGCCACCATGACCAGACCTCATGGTACAAAAGTGGAAACCATTTAGTCCAACACTCAGCCGCAGGTTTACCACCAGGGACCGCTTCAGGCACTCAACAAACCAAACTCTGCTAATCTGTCCACTCGTGACCTGGCTGCCGTCCAGGTTCAGTGTGGGTGTGAGTGTGTGAAATACATAACAGCAACCCTAATAACCACAGGAATTACCGTGTAAATCTTTCTCCTACACCACGGAGGAGATGCAGATGCTGCTAATATGCTTCATGTTCCAGGCTCTGTTGTTGAATCCCTGGTGGGCAAATATTCATTCCACCACTTGAAATATATCAATAGTATTCTCTAAAGCCTCAGGACATGTGACTTGAATAATAAATGTATGTATCTTATTAAAGTTGAGTGTTGGATTAGGCATCCATGAAAAATATGAAATAAATAAATAAATCATTTTATTTATGTCTTTTTTTTTTTCAAAGCAATATCAAAAGGTTTACCAAAGCTCACATAATATATTTTTTTATGTCTGCAATGTAAAGCCCTAAATTACGTGGTTGGAAAGCTATTATGCACATAGTTTCTAGTGGGTTTATAGATGCATCATGACACACAGCAGGATACTTTATGTCAGTGGGGGGAACAGGAAATGACAAAGAAAGTGTCTCTAAGTAAATGAAGCGTCACTTCCTTAGCATATTGGAAACATTCCTAGCCTCTTTTGGGCTCTGGACGATCAGGTCTTGGCAGCGGGAGGCAGATATACACCTCGTCACTGCACTGCATGCTGCTGAGCCAGACCGTAAGGCTGAGAGAGGGAGGGGGTCTGGTGGGACAGAGGAGCAGCAGAAATGAGGAGGAGGGGGTAATGAAGTGGAGGCAGCCAAATCTATGTCAGGTCAACAGGTGTCCAATGAGCAGCTGGAGCCAGGGCTGGGGGGCGGAGTCATTCAGGGGTCTATTATCTGCACACTGAGCCAGGGCTGGGGGCGGAGTCATTCAGGGGTCTATTATCTGCACACTGAGCCAGGGCTGGGGGCGGAGTCATTCAGGGGTCTATTATCTGCCCACTGAGCCAGGGCTGGGGGTGGGGGGGGTTGTCATTCAGGGGTCTATTATTTGCATACTGCTCTTCATAAGCCAGGACAAAATGATTCCATTGCTGTGACCACAAGGGACAAGGAAGCCAGTCCACCACTTCAGCCGCCAAAGCCACAGAATGTTCAATGCATTATCAAGCTTTTAAAGTAGAAACATAGAAGAACACACGCTCAAGAATTCAGCCAGCTTTAGTCTTTGCCAAGTGGGAATGACTCATACGCTGCTAATAAAATGAGGATAAATATAGTTTGTTTGTGTTCACAAGCCAAGAACTTCAACATCTAAGAACATGAGTATGTGTCCATCCAAATGTAACACATTATGTACAAGCTAGAGATCGACCGATTATCGGCCGGGCCGATTATCGGCGCCAATATTTGGAAATTTGACATATATCGGTATCGGCCTTTTTTTAATCCGACGGGCCGATATTAAGAAATCAATTTAAAACTGTGTTATTTCGGCTCAGATGGAGCTGCGCCTCTCTCCTCTCTCTCTCTCTCTCTCTCTCTCTGATTGGTTGACATGGAAGCTGTCCTCACACACAGACTGGGACTGACTGGGGATGAGACTGTGTTCTACATACATGTTCTCCAGTACTAATACATAGAGTGTTTAGATCCAGACTGATGAACTCATGTTCTGGTAAAAGCTCATCAGACTCCACCTCAGCGTGCTTCCCTAAAACAAGTGAAGTGAGTTTTTTAGGCGCTCTCTTAATGCCACACATGCTTTTCTCTCACAGACTGTTTCCATCTCCATATTATCAGCAGTCTAATTCACACACATGTCAGGAGGTCATCTGAGTTAGCAGAGCTGCCGCTAATGTTTCCTCTGCTCTGACGTTCTTCTGAAACATTAGTAGTAGTTATCAGATGTAGAGCACAGGGATGTTTAGTCCAGTTTCAGAAGAGTTTTCTGCGTTCACCTTTGACACGTGTTTTCTCTCTGGAGCTTCTCACACAAAAAAACTTCGCCTCTCTGTGGTGTGTATTCCTTCCGCGTCGAAATCCGACGTGGAAGGGGTACCCACCTGCGTCAGATAGTGCCGCTGTGGGGCTCTGACCATATGTGTCGATTTCTGACTATTTGGGATGAGACTGTGTTGGTGTGTAATGTAACAGTGTGTGTTTGTGTTAAAGTCACATGAATAACTCTACAACTCACAACTACTAATGTCACTGTGAGCTTTCTAGTCCTATGATCTGAAAATTAAAGTGAAGATGACAGAGTCAAATTCAGAAGTGACTTATGTGAACATGGTGGAACATTGTAAATCCTGTGTGTGCTCATTAAAGCCCTAAAGGCTGTTTGTGTTCTGTCAGGAGTTTAACTGCACTCATAGACACTATTAGACTTTTTTATGGAGCTTTTGTCATATTAATCATTAATAATATATCAGCATAGTTTTAAATGACAGGGTCCCTGCTATCGCATGGTAAAATATAAAATTTAATAATGAAATTAACTTAAGGCTTCCCAAATGCTGTAATAAATGAAGCATGATGAGTTGAGCAGATGTCAGCATGTGGCCCCAGAGTTTACAACAGTCTCCCTGTATTTGTGTTGTGTTGGAACTTCAAACAAAGAGAAGTCATTATAGTTATATTTACATTTTACTTTATTTACTGTGGAAAAATTTAAGGGAGCTATTTATTTAAGCTTTTATTCAACTTTATAAGAGATGCTTCTGAGTCTAGGAAATCCATGCACTTCTGGAGCTATTATTTTCTATTTGTTTGATTAAATAAACATGTTTTAGGCATTTAAACCAAGTTCAGTGTTTGCATTATTCAAAGTTTTTCATGCCGATTTTTACACTTTTACTGCAAATGAATATCGGCTCCAAATATCAGTTATCGGCCTCCTCTAACTACTAATAATCGGTATCGGCCCTGAAAAACCCATATCGGTCGATCTCTAGTACAGGCTAATATGTCAGTTTTCCATAATCTGTTTTTAGCTCTGTACCAGTACTATGGTCTGACTGAACCAGAAGTCATTGTGACATAAAAATATCCTCCAGCTTGTGTTTGTTTCTTGCTGATTCCAGGATTCACAGCAGCGCCTTTGTTCATCATGTCTTGCTTGAATATTTGCATACAGAAAGTCAAATGCTGGCATTATAGTGGCTAAATCCCTTCAGAAGGAAAAGCTGCAAAGAACTATGCAGATCTGCCTGAATTCATAAAGCCACATCTTAAAAAGAAAAAAAAAAAACACAATTATCAGTGTGGAGCTGCTAGTTTTTGGAGACAGAATGATTTCAAATAGTAAAGACTATGAAAATGCTAAATTCACTGTTTGTCAGACTAGGAAGAAACATGTGACATGTCATCAAATGTCCCTACTTTTAACTTCCAATCACCAAAATGGACACCAAATAATAAAAAATAAATAAAATTTGGAGCATGTAACCAATAGTATAACACTTCCATTTAATTTGAATGAGGATGAGTCCAGTTGTAAAAAGCAGATTCAGTTGTATAACAGTCAGCTAGTACTGGCTTCAATATGGTGTGGATGTGTTCGTATGGAAAGCAAAGACAAGTCAAATGTCAAACATCATTAACTCAGTCATTTTACACAGTTCATCTAGAAATATTCCATTTGAATGGTCATTTGATGGTCCTTAATCACTTCCTGTTGTTTGGATACATATTACAAACTCCAGGGTTGTAATGACCGTAATCCACCAACTAAGCCCATCTATTACAGAAATACTGGAGTTATTAGCATGGGAGAAGCTTACAGAGAAGGATCATCATGAAAGAATGTTTCACTGATTTAACTTTTATCCACTTGTGACTAATATCAGAGATGAGACTGGGACACACATCAAACCCATGTCATTAATGGAGTTTGTGCATTTTGAACCTGTGAAAAAAAACAGAATTGAGATTAGATCTTACTCTGGAGACGCAATCTGTTTGTTTATTGTAATATATTAAATGTGAATATGTTTTTGCAGTCACCACCTATCAGTGGGGCTGGGTTAGGGTTAGGGCCAAGGTTAGATTCAGGGTTAAGGGTTAGGGTTAAAGTTAGAGTTAAGGTTAGGGGTTAGGGGTTAGGGTTTGGGTTAAGGTTTGGGTTAGGGGTTAGGGTTAAGGTTAGGGCTAAGGTTAGGGGTTATGGTTAGGGGGTTATGGTTAGGGGTTAGGGTGAGGGTTCGGGTTAAGGTTAGGGGTCAGGGTTAAGGTTAGGGTTAGGGGTTAGGGCAGTAGTTTCCAACCTTTTTTGGCTCATGACTCCATTTTAACGTCACAGATTGCTGGCGACCCCAGACAGAGGCATTTTTCTCTTGTAAAAGTCGTGGCGGGGCCAGGTGGGCCAACAAATGTTTGCATCCTCTGTTTGGTCCAGTGTTCTGACCGTGACTGTGTCCGTGCAGGCTGAAGTGTAGAAACGCATGTGGTCACATGATGGGGTCCATCAAGATATGCCCACTCTGATATTATACCCTGCATTTTATTTGAACTGGACTTTTATTAGGGAAAGTATGTGGCGTTTTTAATTATAATGAAATATATCTTCAATCATTTAAAAAAAAAAGTATTAGTAATTTTTCTTTTTTTTTTTTTTTTTTTTTTTTTTTTAATAAATTGCTTGAAATTTCAGGCGACCCCATTTGAATTCCCAGCAACCCCATGTGGGGTCGCAACCCCAAGGTTGAAAAACAGTGGGTTAGGGTTAAGGTAAGGAGGTTAGGGTTAGGAATAGGGTTAGGAGCCAGACAAGTCAAAAAAAATTACAATGTGTAAAATCTGACTAAAAACACATGCAGTGATTTGCAGATCTCATAAACCCATATTTTATTTTCATTAGAAAAAAACTATTTCAGTTTGACTCCAGAACAGTTTCCCACTTTTCCTCAGTCCATTTGAAGTGAGTTTAGGTCCAGAGAAGACAGTGGCGTTTCGACGTCATGTTCATAAATGCCTTCTTTTTTGCATGATTGAGCTGGAGTGTGTATTTGTGAACGGTGTCCACTTTTCTAACGTGTCCTTGGACTGATTTGTCATACATACCTGCTTTTACTGCAGTGCATCCTGAGGGCTTCTAGTACTGACTCGTCCCTTATTCGCAGATTCCTCCAGATTCTCTGAATGTAGGTTGTGTTATGTCCTGTAGATGAGGAGATATTTCAAGTCTTTGTAGTTTGTCATTCAGGAACATTCATCCATTTTCTGAATCGCTCACTAATTGTGAGTGTTGCAACAGTCCTTTCTTCCTATTGCAAGGTCATTCAGGAAGGTTATTTTATTTCATGGCACAGCTTGTGTCATCAGTTATTTTCAGACTGGTGAATTCCTGCCAGTTTTTACCTCTGAGACTCTTTCAGTGCTTTATATCTGATCATGTTACTGACCTTATCCTCAGTTACCAAATGTTCCTCCAGGTGTTTCTTTTTTTTTCAGCCTTTTGTTGCCCTGCCACACCTTTCTGGAGACTTGTTGCTCATCACATCTCATCCATCAAATTTAATATTACCTCACCTTATTATTGTTATTTTTTTCAATGTAAAACTTCCTCAGATTAAACATTTTATGTGTTTTCTATGTTGTATTGTGAGTGTGTAAGAGGCACAGCCTTAAGCAGCAGTGTATTAAACCATTGGAAATCAGTGCATTGGCTTCAGTGTCTGTGAACACATGAATACAGAACACATGAACATGAACCTGCAGGAATCACACGGACAGACCACGGCTGAAGCCCCAACATAAGAAGGAGCTGCTGGGCCTTAGGTCATTAAAACTGGACTGAAAAAAAGTGGAAAACTGCTGTGTGGTCAGAGGAACTCTTATTCAAATATGGGCTTATGAGGTTTGAAAATCATTCAGATTTTTCTTTTTTTTTTTTTTTTTTTTTTTTTTTTACATTTTACTCAGGCTCTTGAAATTTTTGGAAACATGTTTTTTATGGTAAAGTACAATATATTGTTAGGTAGCTTTCCCCCTCTGGAAATGCATGAGCATACACACAAAAACATCAGTGAAAAATGGACTTTAGACTTTGGAAAACTGTGGCCTTATCAACATGAGTGTTTACGTTTAAAACTGGTCTGTGTTCTCCCCAAAAACAACAAGGTCACGTATTGTAGCTACAGTGTTTCAGCTTTAGTGTCTATTCAACGGCTGTTTCAGTTTTAACTGTCCAACAATACATTGTAGTTTACTATATCATATATGTAACAAATGTGCAACATATGTGCAAATAGTTAAGGAGGAGACATTTAAGGAAAAGTGAAAAATGTCTGAAACCACCTATGAAACAGTTTAACTCTGAAACAGTTTAACCCTGAAACAGTTTAACCCTGAAACAGTTTAACCCTGAAACAGTTTAACTCTGAAACAGTTTAACCCTGAAACAGTTTAACTCTGAAACAGTTTAACCCTGAAACAGTTTAACCCTGAAACAGTTTAACTCTGAAACAGTTTAACTCTGAAACAGTTTAACCCTGAAACACTTCAATCATGAAACACTTTAACCCTGAAATATTTTAACCATAAACAGTTTAACTCTGAAACAGTTTAACCCTGAAACACTAAAATCATGAAATGCTTTAACCCTGAAATATTTTAACCATAAACAGTTTAACCCTGAAACAGTTTAACTCTGAAACAGCTTAACCCTTGAAGACTGACAACTATTTTTGTTTGACTTCCATATTACATTTTCACTCCATCTCTGCTTTCCTAAATTATTTATCACTGTTTATTATAATATCATCCTCTACTTTTTGCATTTCGAGGTGAAAAACAGGCTTGTCCATCAGTAATTCAGTGATCTAGATTTTCATGAAAAGCTCATCTAAAGTGATTCTACATAAAGTACAAGGACACACAGCCCCTCAGGGATGATGACAGAGAAAACCCACTGGGTGGTCCCGTTTCCACCTGTTTAATGTGACAGTGTCAGCCTGGGTTAGGGTTATCCTTTAACTCCTTCCTATCCTTTAACTAGAGTTAGAGTTATCCTTTAACTAAGGTTAGGGTTAGGGTTATTCTTTAACTAGGGTTAGGGTTAGGGTTATCCTTTAACTAGAGTTAGGGTTATCCTTTAACTAGGGTTAGGGTTATCCTTTAACTAGGGTAAGGGTTAGGGTTATCCTTTAACTAGGGTTAAGGTTAGAGTTATCCTTTAACTAGGGTTAGGGTTATCCTTTAACTAGGGTTAGGGTTATCCTTTAACTAGAGTTAGGGTTATCCTTTAACTAGGGTTAGGGTTAGGGTTATCCTTTAACTAGGGTTAGGGTTATCCTTTGACTAGGGTTAGGGTTAGGGTTATCCTTTAACTAGGGTTAGGGTTATCCTTTAACTAAGGTTAGGGTAAGAGTTATCCTTTAACTAGGGTTAGGGTTATCCTTTAACTAGGGTTAGGGTTATCCTTTAACTAGGGTTAGGGTTATCCTTTAACTAGGGTTAGGGTTAGGGTTATCCTTTAACTAGGGTTAGGGTTATCCTTTGACTAGGGTTAGGGTTATCCTTTAACTAGGGTTAGGGTTAGGGTTATCCTTTAACTAGAGTTAGGGTTATCCTTTAACTAGGGTTAGAGTTAGGGTTATCCTTTAACTAGGGTTAGGGTAAGAGTTATCCTTTAACTAGAGTTAGGGTTATCCTTTAACTAGGGTTAGGGTAAGAGTTATCCTTTAAGTAGAGTTAGGGTTATCCTTTAACTAGGGTTAGGGTTATCCTTTAACTAGGGTTAGGGTAAGAGTTATCCTTTAACTAGAGTTAGGGTTATCCTTTAACTAGGGTTAGGGTAAGAGTTATCCTTTAACTAGAGTTAGAGTTATCCTTTAACTAGAGTTAGGGTTATCCTTTAACTAGGGTTAGGGTTATCCTTTAACTCGAGTTAGCGTTATCCTTTAACTAGGGTTAGGGTTAGAGTTATCCTTTAACTAGAGTTAGGGTTATCCTTTAACTAGGGTTAGGGTTAGAGTTATCCTTTAACTAGAGTTAGGGTTATCCTTTAACTAGGGTTAGGGTTATCCTTTAACTAGGGTTAGAGTTATCCTTTAACTAGGGTTAGGGTTAGAGTTATCCTTTAACTAGGGTTAGGGTTAGAGTTATCCTTTAACTAGGGTTAGGGTTATCCTTTAACTAGGGTTAGGGTTATCCTTTAACTAGGGTTAGGGTTAGAGTTATCCTTTAACTAGGGTTAGGGTTATCCTTTAACTAGGGTTAAGGTTATCCTTTAACTAGGGTTAGAGTTATCCTTTAACTAGGGTTAGGGTTAGAGTTATCCTTTAACTAGGGTTAGGGTTATCCTTTAACTAGGGTTAGGATTATCCTTTAACTAGGGTTAGGGTTATCCTTTAACTAGGGTTAGGGTTGTCCTTTAACTAGGGTTAGGGTTATCCTTTAACTAGGGTTAGGGTTATCCTTTAACTAGGGTTAGGGTTAGAGTTATCCTTTAACTAGAGTTAGGGTTATCCTTTAACTAGGGTTAGGGTTATCCTTTAACTAGGGTTAGGATTATCCTTTAACTAGGGTTAGGGTTATCCTTTAACTAGGGTTAGGGTAAGAGTTATCCTTTAACTAGAGTTAAGGTTATCCTTTAACTAGGGTTAGGGTAAGAGTTATCCTTTAACTAGAGTTAGGGTTATCCTTTAACTAGGGTTAGGGTTATCCTTTAACTAGGGTTAGGGTTAGGGTTATCCTTTAACTAGGGTTAGGGTTAGTTATCCTTTAACTAAGGTTAGAGTTATCCGTTAACTAAGGTTAGGGTTAGAGTTATCCTTTTACTAGAGTTAGGGTTATCCTTTAACTAAGGTTAGGGTAAGAGTTATCCTTTAACTAGGGTTAGGGTTATCCTTTAACTAGGGTTAGGGTTAGAGTTATCCTTTAACTCGAGTTAGCATTATCCTTTAACTAGGGTTAGGGTTAGAGTTATCCTTTAACTAGAGTTAGGGTTATCCTTTAACTAGGGTTAGGGTTATCCTTTAACTAGGGTTAGAGTTATCCTTTAACTAGGGTTAGGGTTAGAGTTATCCTTTAACTAGGGTTAGGGTTAGGGTTATCCTTTAACTAGGGTTAGGGTTATCCTTTAACTAGGGTTAGGGTTAGAGTTATCCTTTAACTAGGGTTAGGGTTATCCTTTAACTAGGGTTAGAGTTATCCTTTAACTAGGGTTAGGGTTAGAGTTATCCTTTAACTAGGGTTAGGGTTATCCTTTAACTAGGGTTAGGGTTAGGGTTATCCTTTAACTAGGGTTAGGGTTAGAGTTATCCTTTAACTAGGGTTAGGGTTATCCTTTAACTAGGGTTAGGGTTAGAGTTATCCTTTAACTAGGGTTAGGGTTATCCTTTAACTAGGGTTAGGGTTATCCTTTAACTAGAGTTAGGGTTGTCCTTTAGCTAGGGTTAGGGTTATCCTTTAACTAGGGTTAGGATTATCCTTTAACTAGGGTTAGGGTTATCCTTTAACTAGGGTTAGGGTTGTCCTTTAACTAGGGTTAGGGTTATCCTTTAACTAGGGTTAGGGTAAGAGTTATCCTTTAACTAGGGTTAGGGTTAGAGTTATCCTTTAACTAGAGTTAGGATTATCCTTTAACTAGGGTTAGGGTTAGGGTTATCCTTTAACTAGGGTTAGGGTTATCCTTTAACTAGGGTTAGGGTTGTCCTTTAACTAGGGTTAGGGTTATCCTTTAACTAGGGTTAGGGTAAGAGTTATCCTTTAACTAGGGTTAGGGTTAGAGTTATCCTTTAACTAGAGTTAGGGTCATCCTTTAACTAGGGTTAGGGTTATCCTTTAACTAGGGTTAGGGTTATCCTTTAACTAAGGTTAGGGTAAGAATTATCCATTAACTAGAGTTAGGGTTATCCTTTAACTAGGGTTAGGGTAAGAGTTATCCTTTAACTAGAGTTAGGGTTATCCTTTAACTAGGGTTAGGGTTATCCTTTAACTAGAGTTAGGGTTAGAGTTATCCTTTAACTAAAGTTAGGGTTATCCTTTAACTAAGGTTAGGGTAAGAGTTATCCTTTAACTAGAGTTAGGGTTATCCTTTAACTAGGGTTAGGGTTAGAGTTGTCATTTAACTAGAGTTAGGGTTATCCTTTAACTAGGGTTAGGGTTAGTTATCCTTTAACTAGGGTTAGGGTTATCCTTTAACTAGGGTTAGGGTTAAGGTTATCCTTTAACTAAGGTTAGAGTTATCCTTTAACTAAGGTTAGGGTTAGAGTTATCCTTTAAGTAGAGTTAGGGTTATCCTTTAACTAAGGTTAGGGTTAGAGTTATCCTTTAACTAAGGTTAGAGTTATCCTTTAACTAAGGTTAGGGTTAGAGTTATCCTTTAACTAAGGTTAGAGTTATCCTTTAACTAAGGTTAGGGTTAGAGTTATCCTTTAAGTAGAGTTAGCGTTATCCTTTAACTAGGGTTAGGGTTAGAGTTATCCTTTAACTAGGGTTAGGGTTATCCTTTAACTAGGGTTAGGGTTATCCTTTAACTAGGGTTAGAGTTATCCTTTAACTAGGGTTAGGGTTAGAGTTATCCTTTAACTAGGGTTAGGGTTATCCTTTAACTAGGGTTAGGATTATCCTTTAACTAGGGTTAGGGTTATCCTTTAACTAGGGTTAGGGTTGTCCTTTAACTAGGGTTAGGGTTATCCTTTAACTAGGGTTAGGGTAAGAGTTATCCTTTAACTAGGGTTAGGGTTAGAGTTATCCTTTAACTAGAGTTAGGGTTATCCTTTAACTAGGGTTAGGGTTATCCTTTAACTAGGGTTAGGATTATCCTTTAACTAGGGTTAAGGTTATCCTTTAACCAGGGTTAGGGTAAGAGTTATCCTTTAACTAGAGTTAAGGTTATCCTTTAACTAGGGTTAGGGTAAGAGTTATCCTTTAACTAGAGTTAGGGTTATCCTTTAACTAGGGTTAGGGTTATCCTTTAACTAGGGTTAGGGTTAGGGTTATCCTTTAACTAGGGTTAGGGTTAGTTATCCTTTAACTAAGGTTAGAGTTATCCTTTAACTAAGGTTAGGGTTAGAGTTATCCTTTTACTAGAGTTAGGGTTATCCTTTAACTAAGGTTAGGGTAAGAGTTATCCTTTAACTAGGGTTAGGGTTATCCTTTAACTAGGGTTAGAGTTATCCTTTAACTCGAGTTAGCATTATCCTTTAACTAGGGTTAGGGTTAGAGTTATCCTTTAACTAGAGTTAGGGTTATCCTTTAACTAGGGTTAGGGTTATCCTTTAACTAGGGTTAGAGTTATCCTTTAACTAGGGTTAGGGTTAGAGTTATCCTTTAACTAGGGTTAGGGTTAGGGTTATCCTTTAACTAGGGTTAGGGTTATCCTTTAACTAGGGTTAGGGTTAGAGTTATCCTTTAACTAGGGTTAGGGTTATCCTTTAACTAGGGTTAGAGTTATCCTTTAACTAGGGTTAGGGTTAGAGTTATCCTTTAACTAGGGTTAGGGTTATCCTTTAACTAGGGTTAGGGTTATCCTTTAACTAGGGTTAGGGTTAGAGTTATCCTTTAACTAGGGTTAGGGTTATCCTTTAACTAGGGTTAGGGTTAGAGTTATCCTTTAACTAGGGTTAGGGTTATCCTTTAACTAGGGTTAGGGTTATCCTTTAACTAGAGTTAGGGTTGTCCTTTAGCTAGGGTTAGGGTTATCCTTTAACTAGGGTTAGGATTATCCTTTAACTAGGGTTAGGGTTATCCTTTAACTAGGGTTAGGGTTGTCCTTTAACTAGGGTTAGGGTTATCCTTTAACTAGGGTTAGGGTAAGAGTTATCCTTTAACTAGGGTTAGGGTTAGAGTTATCCTTTAACTAGAGTTAGGGTTATCCTTTAACTAGGGTTAGGGTTAGGGTTATCCTTTAACTAGGGTTAGGGTTATCCTTTAACTAGGGTTAGGGTAAGAGTTATCCTTTAACTAGGGTTAGGGTTATCCTTTAACTAGGGTTAGGGTTAGGGTTATCCTTTAACTAGGGTTAGGGTTATCCTTTAACTAGGGTTAGGGTTATCCTTTAACTAAGGTTAGGCTAAGAGTTATCCTTTAACTAGAGTTAGGGTTATCCTTTAACTAGGGTTAGGGTTATCCTTTAACTAAGGTTAGTGTAAGAATTATCCTTTAACTAGAGTTAGGGTTATCCTTTAACTAGGGTTAGGGTTATCCTTTAACTAGGGTTAGGGTTAGGGTTATCCTTTGACTAGGGTTAGGGTTAGGGTTATCCTTTAACTAGAGTTAGGGTTATCCTTTAACTAGGGTTAGAGTTAGGTTTATCCTTTAACTAGGGTTAGGGTAAGAGTTATCCTTTAACTAGGGTTAGGGTTATCCTTTAACTAGGGTTAGGGTTAGGGTTATCCTTTAACTAGGGTTAGGGTTATCCTTTAACTAGGGTTAGGGTTATCCTTTAACTAAAGTTATACTAAGAGTTATCCTTTAACTAGAGTTAGGGTTATCCTTTAACTAGGGTTAGGGTTATCCTTTAACTAGGGTTAGGGTTATCCTTTAACTAAGGTTAGGGTAAGAATTATCCATTAACTAGAGTTAGGGTTATCCTTTAACTAGGGTTAGGGTAAGAGTTATCCTTTAACTAGAGTTAGGGTTATCCTTTAACTAGGGTTAGGGTTATCCTTTAACTAGAGTTAGGGTTAGAGTTATCCTTTAACTAAAGTTAGGGTTATCCTTTAACTAAGGTTAGGGTAAGAGTTATCCTTCAACTAGAGTTAGGGTTATCCTTTAACTAGGGTTAGGGTTAGAGTTATCCTTTAACTAGAGTTAGGGTTATCCTTTAACTAGGGTTAGGGTTAGTTATCCTTTAACTAGGGTTAGGGTTATCCTTTAACTAGGGTTAGGGTTAAGGTTATCCTTTAACTAAGGTTAGAGTTATCCTTTAACTAAGGTTAGGGTTAGAGTTATCCTTTAAGTAGAGTTAGGGTTATCCTTTAACTAAGGTTAGGGTTAGAGTTATCCTTTAACTAAGGTTAGAGTTATCCTTTAACTAAGGTTAGGGTTAGAGTTATCCTTTAACTAAGGTTAGAGTTATCCTTTAACTAAGGTTAGGGTTAGAGTTATCCTTTAAGTAGAGTTAGCGTTATCCTTTAACTAGGGTTAGGGTTAGAGTTATCCTTTAACTAGGGTTAGGGTTAGAGTTATCCTTTAACTAGAGTTAGGGTTATCCTTTAACTAGGGTTAGGGTTATCCTATAACTAGGGTTAGGGTTATCCTTTAACTAGGGTTAGAGTTATCCTTTAACTAGGGTTAGGGTTATCCTTTAACTAGGGTTAGGGTTAGAGTTATCCTTTAACTAGGGTTAGGGTTATCCTTCAACTAGGGTTAGGGTTAGGGTTATCCTTTAACTAGAGTTAGGGTTGTCCTTTAACTAGGGTTAGGGTTATCCTTTAACTAGGGTTAGGATCATCCTTTAACTAGGGTTAGGGTTATCCTTTAACTAGGGTTAGGGTTGTCCTTTAACTAGGGTTAGGGTAAGAGTTATCCTTTAACTAGGGTTAGGGTTATCCTTTAACTAGAGTTAGGGTTATCCTTTAACTAGGGTTAGGGTTATCCTTTAACTAGGGTTAGGGTTGTCCTTTAACTAGGGTTATGGTAAGAGTTATCCTTTAACTAGAGTTAAGGTTATCCTTTAACTAGGGTTAGGGTTAGGGTTATCCTTTAACTAGAGTTAGGGTTATCCTTTAACTAGGGTTAGGGTTGTCCTTTAACTAGGGTTAGGGTTAGGGTTATCCTTTAACTAGGGTTAGGGTAAGAGTTATCCTTTAACTAGGGTTAGGGTTAGAGTTATCCTTTAACTAGGGTTAGGGTTATCCTTTAACTAGGGTTAGGGTTGTCCTTTAACTAGGGTTAGGGTTGTCCTTTAACTAGGGTTAGGGTTGTCCTTTAACTAGGGTTAGGGTTAGGGTTATCCTTTAACTAGGGTTAGGGTTAGTTATCCTTTAACTAAGGTTAGAGTTATCCTTTAACTAAGGTTAGGGTTAGAGTTATCCTTTTACTAGAGTTAGGGTTATCCTTTAACTAAGGTTAGGGTAAGAGTTATCCTTTAACTAGGGTTAGGGTTATCCTTTAACTAGGGTTAGGGTTAGAGTTATCCTTTAACTCGAGTTAGCATTATCCTTTAACTAGGGTTAGGGTTAGAGTTATCCTTTAACTAGAGTTAGGGTTATCCTTTAACTAGGGTTAGGGTTAGAGTTATCCTTTAACTAGAGTTAGGGTTATCCTTTAACTAGGGTTAGGGTTATCCTTTAACTAGGGTTAGAGTTATCCTTTAACTAGGGTTAGGGTTATCCTTTAACTAGGGTTAGGGTTAGGGTTATCCTTTAACTAGGGTTAGGGTTAGAGTTATCCTTTAACTAGGGTTAGGGTTATCCTTTAACTAGGGTTAGGGTTATCCTTTAACTAGAGTTAGGGTTGTCCTTTAACTAGGGTTAGGGTTATCCTTTAACTAGGGTTAGGATTATCCTTTAACTAGGGTTAGGGTTATCCTTTAACTAGGGTTAGGGTTGTCCTTTAACTAGGGTTAGGGTAAGAGTTATCCTTTAACTAGAGTTAAGGTTATCCTTTAACTAGGGTTAGGGTAAGAGTTATCCTTTAACTAGTGTTAGGGTTATCCTTTAACTAAGGTTAGGGTTATCCTTTAACTAGGGTTAGGGTTATCCTTTGACTAGGGTTAGGGTTATCCTTTAACTAGAGTTAGGGTTATCCTTTAACTAGGGTTTGAGTTAGGGTTATCCTTTAACTAGGGTTAGGGTAAGAGTTATCCTTTAACTAGAGTTAGGGTTATCCTTTAACTAGGGTTAGGGTAAGAGTTATCCTTTAAGTAGAGTTAGGGTTATCCTTTAACTAGGGTTAGGGTTATCCTTTAACTAGGGTTAGGGTAAGAGTTATCCTTTAACTAGAGTTAGGGTTATCCTTTAACTAGGGTTAGGGTTAGAGTTATCCTTTAACTAGAGTTAGGGTTATCCTTTAACTAGGGTTAGGGTTATCCTTTAACTAGGGTTAGGGTTGTCCTTTAGCTAGGGTTAGGGTTATCCTTTAACTAGGGTTAGGATTATCCTTTAACTAGGGTTAGGGTTATCCTTTAACTAGGGTTAGGGTTGTCCTTTAACTAGGGTTAGGGTTATCCTTTAAGTAGGGTTAGGGTTATCCTTTAATTAGGGTTAGGGTTATCCTTTAACTAGGGTTAGAGTTATCCTTTAACTAGGGTTAGGGTTAGAGTTATCCTTTAACTAGGGTTAGGGTTAGGGTTATCCTTTAACTAGGGTTAGGGTTATCCTTTAACTAGGGTTAGGGTTAGAGTTATCCTTTAACTAGGGTTAGGGTTATCCTTTAACTAGGGTTAGGGTTATCCTTTAACTAGGGTTAGAGTTATCCTTTAACTAGGGTTAGGGTTAGAGTTATCCTTTAACTAGGGTTAGGGTTATCCTTTAACTAGGGTTAGGGTTATCCTTTAACTAGGGTTAGAGTTATCCTTTAACTAGGGTTAGGGTTATCCTTTAACTAGGGTTAGGGTTAGGGTTATCCTTTAACTAGAGTTAGGGTTATCCTTTAACTAGGGTTAGGGTTAGAGTTATCCTTTAACTAGAGTTAGGGTTATCCTTTAACTGGGGTTAGGGTTATCCTTTAACTAGGGTTAGGGTTAGAGTTATCCTTTAACTAGGGTTAGGGTTATCCTTTAACTAGGGTTAGGGTTAGAGTTATCCTTTAACTAGAGTTAGGGTTATCCTTTAACTAGGGTTAGGGTTAGGGTTATCCTTTATCTAGGGTTAGGGTTATCCTTTAACTAGGGTTAGAGTTATCCTTTAACTAGGGTTAGGATTATCCTTTAACTAGAGTTAGGATTATCCTTTTGCTAGAGTTAGGATTATCCTTTAACTAGAGTTAGGGTTATCCTTTAACTAGGTTAGGGTTTGGGTTATCCTTTAACTCAGCCCAGGGTAGGGGAAATAAAACATGCTCTGGTTCACATCAACTATTTTCATTTCTTTTTTTTTTTTTCTTTTTTTTTTTTTTAATTTATTCTGATACAGTTGAGAACTATGTTAAAATAATCCTCTTCCAGGTTTCCTGAAAAATCTTCCAGGTAAGTAACTAAATGATATTGAGTACAACTGTGGTAAAAGGGTGGGGTAGGGATAGGAGTGGGATTAAGGTGGGGTTGAGGTTAGGGTCAGGTAGGGTTAAGGGTTAGACTTAAGGTTAAGGGTTGAGGTTAGGGTCAGGAAGGGTTAAGGGTTAGACTTAAGGTTAAGGGTTGAGGTTAGGGTCAGGAAGGGTTAAGGGTTAAACTTAAGGTTAAGGGTTGAGGTTAGGGTCAGGTAGGGTTAAGGGTTAGACTTAAGGTTAAGGGTTGAGGTTAGGGTCAGGTAGGGTTAAGGGTTAGACTTAAGGTTAAGGGTTGCAGAGGGAACATGCTCAGTAGATGGTGACTGCTTGTGTTGTGTGTCCTGTTAGATCTGACTGAACCGAGGAAGAGGACAGAAGACAGGACATGAAAGAAGAGATCATGATGACGAGGACCAACACAGACCAGGGACCAGGATGGACCGTCTAGTCTGTCATTTATGGTTTAATATTGTGGATGGAACCGCTCCAGCCACAGCCCAACAAGGAATTTACACAAACAGGTGGTTTCCAGAACGTTCTGAGGAAATGTCTGGGGTCTGAAGTTCACCTCCTGATATTTACAGGGTCCTTCAGGTCAGGGTGCTGGTCTGCATGCACAAGGGGTTCGAAAAATGTCACATCTGTGGCAACTAAGGGCAGCTGTTGGCATAGAACTGGGGGGGGGGGGGGGGGGGGGGGGTCGACCCATCAGTGCTATGAATGACAAAAAGGTTTTCACAGAAAATAAAGACGAATGATCCATCATCTGTAGCAACTGACAGCTGTAACAACAGAAGATGATTCTAATATGTATCTGCAGGGTTAGGGTTAGGGTCTGCAGGGTTAGGGGTCAGGGTCTGCTGGGTTAGGGTTAGGGTCTGCAGGGTTAGGGGTCAGGGTCTGCTGGGTTAGGGTTAGGGTCTGCAGGGTTAGGGTTAGGGTCTGCAGGGTTAGGGGTCAGGGTCTGCTGGGTTAGGGTTAGGGTCTGCAGGGTTAGGGTTAGGGATCTGACAGGGTTAGGGGTCAGGGTCTGCAGGGTTAGGGGTAGGGTCTGCAGGGTAGGGTCTGCAGGGTTAGGGTTAGGGTCTGCAGGGTTAGTGGTCAGGGTCTGCAGGGGTAGGGTCTGCAGGGTTAGGGGTCAGGGTCTGCAGGGTTAGGGGTCAGGGTCTGCAGGGGTAGGGTCTGCAGGGTTAGGGGTCAGGGTCTGCAGGGGTAGGGTCTGCAGGGTTAGGGGTCAGGGTCTGCAGGGTTAGGAGTCAGGGTCTGCAGGGTTAGGGGTCAGGGTCTGCAGGGGTAGGGTCTGCAGGGTTAGGGGTCAGGGTCTGCAGGAACCTGTTAGTCCTTAATACTGAGCCGAACCCATGCTTCATGTAAACATGAGTGGACTCCTGACGGTGTTGAAGTGGTGGTGGCTGTGCAGGTGTTTGAAGGAGTAAAGCAGATGCATTATGTACCAGCCACACCTCTGAGAAACACAACGGTTCAGGCACTGACAACAGATGGGACATTTTGGAAATAACACAAGGGTTTGGGTGTGTAACTGGAGCCATCATCAGCTTCAGGCTGAATGCTCTGGTTTCTGGAACTTTGTGGAAAGCTTCAGCTGTGATGTGATGCTTTTTGTTGCAGGTGTCTGAATAAAAACTGGACTGATATTCTGTTCACGAATGAAGTAAACACTAGTTTTCCTAGTGTGTTACTGACTGCACATCCATGGATGAGCGCTGCACTTTCCAGTCATTATCTGGGCTGTGCTTAACTAACGTGTCCCTGCACTTTTATCCACTAATGAAGCAAAAACCCTCTTCTGCTCTGACAAAGCATTTCTATACTTCAGACTCTGGAGTCCAGGAGCGACAGTTCTGCAGTTCCCTTCATTCTTCATCATTCAAACCATCACTGGCTCATTATTTCTTCCGCAGCAGAATAACATGGTACATGAAGGTCAAGTAAACCTGAGGACGTTTAATACAGACAGACCTGACCTACATAGACTCCACAGATTAGCAACATAAACGCTTCCAACATCTAATACTGCAACACATCTGTCAGTGATGGCACTAATACTGGGCTCCTCTTAAAATGAGTGGAAAGGCTTCGCAGCATAGTTATTAAATGATAATATATATAGTGAAACCTCCTAGAACCACAATCTGTGACAAACTGAGACCAGGTTTATCCAGGCTGAGTGATCATATCGTTTACATCCACCCAACCAAACCAAAGGGATTCTGTTGCATAAACATGAAAAGTCCTTCTCATTGAGGAAAAGCAGAACGTAGCATATCCTTCAGTGCAGATTAAATGTGGTTTGTGGAAATGTAGCATGACATTTATTTGTGCGCACAAGGGAACACACACACAGGTTATTTATTTAAAAAGGAATTTATGTAAAGAGAGCTTGGTTGAAACATTGAGGAAAAGCATGAAAAAGCTGCACCAGGTTCATATATTCAGTTCAGTTCAATTCAATATTTTACTGATATCGTATAAAGCATGGGTGTTAAACTCATGTTAGTTCATGGGCCACATACAGCCCTATGTGATCTCAAGCAGCCTGACCAGTAAAATAATAGGCATAATAACTTTTACATCCCTAATAATCAAAATTTTCACTTGGTTTAATTTGAAAAAAAGTCAAATTGCATTATGAAAATATGAATAACCTCAACAACCATGTAAACCCCACATTTGTTAAGAAAAACAAGTGCAATTTCAAGAATACTATGTCTCATCACAGTGAATCTATTATTTTGTTAAAATTGAACTTTTTTTTTTTTCTTTAAAAATTTCAGATTGTTCATATTTGTTCAGGTTATTCACATGTTTTTGTGAGGATCATTTGTAAATGTCAATATTTTCATAATGCAATTTGACATGCTTGACTGTTCATATTTTCAGTGTAATTTTCCATTTTACAAATTCATTCTGCGAGCCGGATTGGAACCTTGGTCGTCAGGTTTTGGTATATTTGACACCCCTGGTATAAAAGAACACAACAAGACTGAAGTTCAAGCATCTTCAGGCAGACGTAGCAATGCAATACACAAGCAAAATTAAAGTGCACCTCCATAGTGAAAAAAAAAAAAAAAAAAAAACTAGCATCAAACACAAGTGAAAGCTCTGGTGGGTGGGTGAGCTGGGATTATAGAATATGGAAAGAGTGGGTCAGAGGGTGCAGGTCCAGTTCACAGATATGGAGTTATGTGGTGCATGTGTGTGTGTGTGTGTGTGGGGGGGGGGGGGTAAAGTGTTCATTCAACAGCTTCACTGCATGCTCTTCATTACAACTACTACTTCATAAATGAACACAGTACATTAAATATTTGCACATTTACGTACTTGTGTCTCACAGTATTAGCAGTTACTGATGGTGTCTGAGAAGCCCTCAGACACATTCATCAAATGAGTCAAACTGGAACTTCTTGAATACTTTCAGTCTGTGGTGGATTCCACTAATGCAGCATAGGAGTTTGGAAACACTGGACTTACTCCAGACACTGGCACATTCCTGTATTTACAGGCCAAAGACAATCCAACCCAGGGGTATGATATCTTAGAGTTTACACCATTCTGCATCACCAGCCCAATAACACACTGTAAAGACTAAACTCCACATTTTCACCAATGGATAAAAATGAAATGGAAGATACTTTCAGGATGGTTTGTTGATGAGTAGCACTTAAAATTCCACCTATACAAAAGGAATATAAGCAGCTTTAACATGGACCCAACCCACTGACTCATAGATAAATGAGCTGAATGAAGCCAAATATGGTAAATTCTGTTCAACAGTACCATGACTCCAGAGAATTAACACAGACACAGAAGGATAATGTGTTGAACAGTCATCATTGTCCCCAGAGGGTCTGGTTCGTTTGTTTCAGCATCCATCTAGTATTAAATCCACAATAATCACCATGGTGGAACAAGCATTTAGCTTTTTTACTTAAGCAGACATTAAGTGTACAAATGTTATGTCACAATAAAAATATAGACAGTATTAGCATTAATATACACTTAATGTACCAAAAGTCAAATATTAGGATGATGCAGGATAACGTAGTGTAGAGTAATGTACAGTAACTGATGCATTCCTTTATAATGTTGTGGCTGGTAATTGTGTGGCTTATTTAAATTGTTGCATATGTTACGCAGTTTGATCTATAATAATACATGACATTTTCAATGTGGTAGTTTTTATAAATATGTAAATTAAGAAAAACAGCAGTAAAAAGTTAATATAAGAAAGATTCGACTATTTGCAAAATGTGATTGAGTGGAAGTGTCCAGTACCAGAAATGTAAAAAAAGTATCTGAAATATTGCCTTTAATATTACCATGAAAAGTAACAAAAGGTAATGATGTAAAGGGGTGAAAAGGGGCTGAAAATGGAAGTACTTCAGTACAGGCACAGCAGAGCACTAAAAACATGTTTTAGTTTGAAATTAAAATTGTTTCATTTTGTTTAATTTTCTGAACTCCCTTTTTCTAAGTGACAAACCACCACAACACAATTAATCACAGATATCATCTATTAATCATGAGGAAAATATTTTTATTGCCATTTCTTCTCTAACGTTTGTGATAAATAAGCCCTTTGGAACAGATATGTATATACTCAGTAAAGTAGAATGAATGAAAGAATGAAAGAATTTGTATTAACTCTTTTCTTTTTTTTTTCTTTCAGTCAAAGTGAATGTACTCTGGTCTGTTTTACCAAACTATGAATTCTGTTCTGTCAAAAATGTTCTTTTAGCTTAAGGCTTTTTCAATGGATGAAATGCACATTCGGTTAATCTGTGGTTAAAATGCTCCAAACAGTTGAAATGAAATGAACTGCACTGGTCCCATGTTGAATGAAAAGGATGAAGACAGAGGAAGGAAGTCACAACCTCATGATTCTGATTGTATTTTTGACAATAAGGTGAATATAGAGCTTGAATATAGTCTTATCTGCAGTTCAAAGCATGTTGTTCCAAATGAAACTGCACAACATTGTGTTGAATAAATGGTAAACGCAGACTCATCAGAGCCTTGTGAAATGGTTGCTAACGTATTGCATGGTTTTCCACAGATAAAGTCTTGTTGGACTTCTCTGCAGGTCCGTCCTTTGACTAAATACTGATGTGCAATGTCATTGATTTGTCCGGTGTCCACGGGGAAGCGTCAACAGCCAAACCCTTTGAATGCTGTTGTGTCACATCTTCTAAACTCCCATGAGCCTCTGCTGTGGTCCTGGTCCAGTTTGATCCTGTTCTGGTTCAGTTCAGTCGGAGCTGCTGGAGCCACAGCTGTTCTCTGAAGGCGTCTGTGTTTTTCACATGAACAGACATCTGTGTTGGATCAGAGGAGCCTTTGTCTTTTCAGTCACATTTGGACTGATCGATACTGACTGTGCTCCTACTGTGGAGTGGAGACACAATTCATTCCCTGAGTTTCATAGGTTTCACAGAAATAAAATACAGAATATTTGACCACAGAAAGAAATGAAACAAACAAACAAAAAAACGACAAAGATTATTTCGTTTCTAATGATGAACAAGACTGTGACCCATTCTACACAATGGAAGGCTGTTCCAGAACGCAGGTTATGTGAAAACTCAGAGTATGTTAACCCTGACATGAGGGAAACTCTGGGTTTTCTGTTCAGGAAACAGAGGCAAGTCAAACCCTGAGTCTGTCACCATGGTAACGTACTCCGTGAACAGACCTGCTCGTTGGCAGGTTTTCTTTAAGAAACCCTGAATTTCATCTGTCTGAAACATGCTGCCAGACATGGATTGTCCACACTAACGCGATCCCATAGATTTAAAAACACAGTTAATACACAGTGTTTTGTGCTTCAGGAGATAATTTTCTGACCATGAATACATGCGCTAGCATTTCCTGATGAATATCTATGTATCTATTTCTAACTATTTGGGGGAGGACAATATAAGCTTGGCTTCTTCCTACTCCATTTTGGACGTAAAGTGTTGTTAAAGTGCATTGTGTGTTTTTTTTTTTTTTTTTTTTTTTTTTTTATCATTACCTTCAATATTCTGGAATGTTCTGTTTAAATTTGTAATTTCTTTAGTTCTTTTGTTCACCTTTACACTTTCTTCCTACTTATATTCAAAATAAAGTTAGTTATTATCATTTCAATCTTACACTCTGTCCAGTGTAAGATAATCCAGTGGCATTTCACACCAAGGCCTTCAGCAGTACTCCGTCTGAATCAATCCACCCCTCAATAACTATTCAGTGGTTATAAAAACCATCTTATTCTGCAGTAAATGCAGTACACAGAGCCGTTGCATCGCAGATAGATAACTGGTGTAGCCACAATAAATGCCTTTACTGAATAAACAAACCCGGGTGCACCAGTCTGCTTCTACTGTCGCTACAACTGCGACACATGAAGCCTCAGTCACAAATGCCGTCACGAATGGCTACGAACACCGTGTGAACGATTTATGGACCATTTTGTACGACCTTCTCCAGGTGGCCGTATAAGAATGGTGTGTTCATGGAGTGTTCGTGGACTGTTCCTAAGTTCGTAGCCAGGTGAACAATCTTGTCCAAGATTTTCTATGGACGCAGTACGAAACTCCCTTTCACACGGCAAACTAACAAATGCTTTGTGAACTACGTAAGAACAACCCACGACGTTCATGGATCAGGAGGCCTTTCCAGGACCCACATGTTCCTGCGGTGGCTGCAACTAGAACACATTACGGTGTTATTAGGGGTTCCATACGAGATTCACACAAACAAACACACCGACAGGTGGGTGTAAGGTGCAGTGCAGCAGTAGTACGACATTTGTGGTGTTCTTAGAAGTGTCGAATACAAACTGTCAAGACGGCGTGAATGACTGATCTCAAACGCACAATGCAGAACACATAAAAAATAAAGTCTTTTATTAACAGAAAAATAAACTTGAAACAAATCTGCAGAGATCATGCGCAGTCCACCAGGACGAGGATCGGGGTGATGGTTAGTGTTTTTAACACTCACTTCCCTCTGTTATTCTTGTGTATCTGTGTTTTATTCTCATGCCTTCTACTTTAAATTTCATCATCTGATGTCTTATTATGACTCCTAATTTCTAACTGGACAGGTCCATTTTCATTCAGTAATGTGTGATTTCAGCACCACGGACAGTGCACGATCCCAAACACAGAAAACGCACATTCACAAAAGGCTTAATGTAAAAATAAGTTAACTTAGTTTAATGTCTGAAAAGAGCATCAATAATCACCAAATTGTACGCTGACATCTGTAATGCTGGGATAGGCTCCAGTGCCTCTGCGACCGTCTGGAAGATAAAGCAGTTCAGAAAATAAATGAATGAATGAAATGATGAATGAACAGTACTCTAAGATTAAACTATGTTCAGTTTTGTTTTTTTTTGTTTTTTTTCAGAGGTGGAAGTGGACATGAGTGCAGATGTCCACATGAACTTCGGTGCTGATTGATCACTGTTCTGGAGATTAAACTACATTAAGTTATGTTTTTTTATAAAGCGCTTTAGAATGTCCCTCTTCTTCCGCTGCTGGTGGACTGAAACATCTTCCTACCATCGACTTGCGAGCGCCGTGAGTTTCACGTAGTGGCCGTAGGTCTGACGTAGGAAGGTCTCCAGGCACCCTTAGGAAGACCATGACAACTGTATACGGTGTTAGTACGACTCAAAGTCACGTCATTTTCTCACGGTGGCTTCAAGATGTTCTTGCGTTTTGAACGGCAGCTGTACCAACTTCGTAAGACGGCTGTAAGAAACTACTGCTGCATCTGCGAATGTCTACGAACTCCAGAACTCATACGAACCTGGAGATTCGTACGAACCCATCGTTCGTACGAAGCTTTGTGACCGAAGCTTAAAGAGGCATCAATAATAATCTCATTAACTTTCAACCTCATTCATTAATTCATTCATTCATTTTCTGAACCCGCTTTAACTTGCTTGGAGTCTATCCCAGCTACTTACGGGTGAAGGCGGAGTTCACCCCAGACAAGTCGCCAGTTCATCACAGACTGAACATATAGAGACAAACAGTCACTGTCACATTCACACCTATGGGCGATTTAGATTAACCCATTAACCTATCAGAGCATGTCTTTGGATGGTGGGAGGAGCCAGAGTACCCAGAGAGAACCCACACAGACAAGGGGAGAACATGCAAACTCCACACAGAAAGGTCCCACCCACATGGACTAAAGGTCCCACCACATGGACTAAAGGTCCCACCCCCATGGACTGGTGTTGGAACCCAGGACCTTCTTGCTGTGAGGCACGAGTGTTACCCACTGCACCACCGTGTCACAACTCGCAATATTATTTAGGAAAATAGCAACATTTTACTCACCAAAAATTCTGATTTGTACACAAAATCCATCCTCCTTTCTGTCCTCAAAAAGAGTTCAACTCCTCTGTTGTACAGGTTATCTGTGTGGGTACCAGGGGTACCGGGGGTACTGGTCATAGTTAGTGGACTGAAAGTGACAGACAAATCCTTTTCCTGGTTGGGACCAGCTTGCTAGCTTCGGAACTGCCCGACCTTTCTTAACAATGTCCAGCTTTTCTTGAAAAGTCCGTCTTAAAAATGGCTTTGACAGTAAATCTGCAGCCAAATCCATTTCTTCTCCTCCTTCAGCTGTTGTGGGTTGACAAAACAGCTGTTTAAACCAACACAACTATATTTCTGTTTGTGCAGCTCGCTACAGATGCAGTTTGCTAGCTTTGGCTAGTCCGCTGTCTGACTATCCAATCACAGGGTGTGAATACACTGACGTTACCATACGTCTGCTAGAGGGCCTTGGTGTTACCAACTCAAAATCTGATTGGTTGAAGCAACAGTGTCATCGAGACTTATGCTTTGGTAGAGTGCCTGCAAAACTGACTGTGAAGGCCTCCAGGCAGACTTCTGTGACTGTGACTCTGGCTAGCAACAAATGATGGCTGAAATTGATTGATTGATTGATTGATTGATTGGTTAAATGCTTTAATATTAAAATACATGTGTGGAAGCAGCACAACCAGGGGAAATGCTATGAAAGGAAGCACACAGACCATTTGGAATTATTTATTTATTTATTGTGTCCACCCTACTGCATCCTTGCAGACTAGAACTCCATCTGCAAATGGACGTCCATCAGTCCTGGTGCATCTATAGCCTGTCCGTCCATGGGAGTGGATCTCTCCTTCACTGTGGTTCTCCCCGAGGTTTCTCCCTTTTCCCACTGGGTTTTGAGTTTTTCCTTGCCGAGAAGGAGGGTCTAAGGACGGGGGATGCCCTGGACACTACTCATTTTCTTGCTGTTTGTTTGACTGTTGTTTACTCCAACTGCCTCTGTAAAGCCCTTTGAGATAACCTTGTTGTGATATTGGGCTATACAAATAAAGTTGAATTGAACTGAATTGAATTTAAGTATTCATGGACAAAATAGAATTAACATCAGTCTGTGATTCAGATATTTTTTTAGGCCAGCAGAGAAGGCCTTGCAGGCCCTGACGGCCCACCACTGATTAAATCCTATTTAAAATAATGTTAGAGTCATGACTACAAACTCAGACGGAGATTAGTAATAATCTTCATTTTGCAGGGCTTCCAAATGTAATAGTATGTGTAGATGGAACACACATTCCTATTACTGCTCCTGCACAAAATGAAGGGGACTGTTAATGGAAAGTTCTTCCACAGCATCAACATCCAGGTATCGTCACTAAAATATTGAAAATGACAGTATATGTCTCATTATACAGCAGCTAATAAAAATAATAATGCCATTCTCTGCACCATCAAGCTTATTTGAGATCCGGCACACATCATTACAAATGTAGAAGCCAAGTGTCCTGGCTCTGTACACGACTCCACATTTGCACGTGGTGAGTAACTTAATGCTTTGTGCAATTATCATTTTTGTCTCCCTGATGTAAACACACCCACATGTATCCACTTTGCGTACAGGAGATGGGTACCTAGTAGGAGACAGAGGATGTCCATACCAGCCTTCTCTGCTGACCCCTGACCTGGGGCTCCAAAAGGGTCTGAATGTGGTCCACTGCAGGACTAGAGCCCGGGTTCACATGACCGTAGGAACACTCAAATCCTGGTTCCAGTGACTGTGTAAGATCAGGGTGACCCCAGAGAGGGCAGATGACATCATTGTGTCATGTGTTGTTCTCCATGATATTGCTACTATTAGGGGAGAGCAACACCCTACAGATGAATGACCCAGAGGACTTTTCAGATTAAGCCACTGCCACAATAATCACCAGTAAAATAAAGATGAAGAATTCACATTTTGTTGTTCTTCTTTATTTCCTAACAGTAAAAACAATTAGGATCCACAATTTTGTTCCAACAATTAACACCTACAACATGTCTTTGTCCATTTTTGCATCTTTTTTGGGAAATGCCTCCTATGCAGCTCTTTAACTGATTATCTGGGAAAACATATAGCATGTACCATCCACAGTTATGCATGAAGCCTTAACCTGGCATTTGTTCAAATATATCTTTGGCCTGCGGTGCTGCGGTGGAAGCTGATGGACCCTTCTCTTGCTGTTGGCCAGCTGTGCTCTGGTTAAAAAGAATAAGAATGCACAAGCTAGTTATCCAATCATTTATTCTCATCACAAGGCCTAAACAGAATCTGCCGATTTTTTCACTGTTCTCTGCAGCGAATTAGGTTGAAAATCAACGGAATTCTATGGAATTTTATTTATTTTTTATTTTTTTGCTAATAACATTATTGATTATCGGTAATCATTGTTTCCTGAGCAAATGTGGCCACTTTTAAAGCAATAAACAAGTCGAAAGAAATATCAATATACTCAAGCTTTTAACTTTAACACTTTAATTTGATCATGATTTCAAAACAATCCAAGTATTATTATAATAATAATAATAATAATAATAATAATAATAATAATAATAATAATAATAATAACAACTTTATTTATATAGCACCTTTTAAAACATGACCAATTTTGTTTTTTGCAAATTCAACCAACAAAACTTGGGTATGCATTGTGACTGTATGCACAACAAGGTCGGATATAGAGTACATAGATCAAGTATTAATTTACAAAATCAAGAATTTATCATGTTTTAAGAATATGTTTTAATGCCCAAGTGCTAGATTATTTGTTTCAGTGTAAGTCTTTCACACTGATTTTCACAACATATTGGAATGAACGAGGTCAAACAAAGGCAGGCGGTTTACCGGGGAAGCAGACAGGCAGACATAGTCAGACAGACAGACAGGCAGGTAGGTATCCAGGCGGCAGGCGGGGCAGGTCAGGAACGAACAGGATCAGAGGTTCAGACAAGAGAAAACGCTGGAGAGTCGCACACAGAGGTAGAAACAATCTGGCAAATGACAGCGAGCAGAGGGGTGAATATATACACCCAGCCTAATGAGCTCAGCTGAGCATCACAGGTGAACGGAATTGGACTGATTAGGAGGTGTGACAGAAAGAATGATGAGGAGGTGAGGCTGAGAGAGAGAGAGAGAGAGAGAGAGAGAGAGAGAGAGAGAGAGAGAGAGAGAGAGAGAGCAGAGCAGAGCAGAGCAGATAGGGAAGTGATATCCACTGAGGTCATGGGGAGATGGAGGTCCAAAGCTGCCAGGGGGCCAAGAGTGGGCAGTCTGTCCTCTCTGGAGGCCCACCCCTGCACAGCACTGACATCCACAGCACCACTCTTCTCTATGTGGATGAAGCGATGCCATTCTTCTGCAGACACTTGGGTTAGGGCAGGTATGGTGTGGACGCAGGGCCGTAGAATTGTGTAGGGACGCTGGGGACACATCCCTACCAATATCCAGCCTCTACTGTTTAGTCACTATCAATACAACCGCTGTCCGTAGTGTTTAGTCAATGATTCTGGCACACAAAGGGTTAAGAGTTGGTCTCTGCTAGAAGTCCAGCCTCTAACATAAATGTTGTAAATGTGATTTTATCCATATTTTGGGGAATAAATTACATGTAATAATTGAAACTAAAAGCCTTTTTTCGCTCAGACAGTAACTGAACCATCAAACTGTATGAACAGTGGATCCAGAATCTGATCATATGCCATGCATCAACTTATTTATGTCAGGAGACAGAGAGGAGGGAGGCAGTAGGAGGAGAGGCTGTAAATTCACAGGTGAGGTTCAATAATAATGGATATGTTAATCATTAGAAAAACTTTGCAGAATGTATTCAATTCTTGTATTGTCCTTTGATATTCAGATATGCATTATAAACGTGTCAATTACTGAATTTTTTTTCTGACTATGATTGTTTGCTTGTTTGATCAGCTTGACATGACGTGAAATTATAATTGCAAATGCAAAAAAAATATAAACTTTCTGGAGTGCTGCCTTGGAGCACTTTAGTGTCCCCACCAGTGTCAGAATCCAACCTAGTCCCTTGTGTGGACGTAATCCTCCAGGTTCTTTTGAAGTCCCCTCACTTTGGCTGGATCGATCACAGGGAGTGCTTTGAAAAGGTCCATGCAGGGATGCTTCTCCAGCACGGCCTGCAGGTTTAAGGGGCATTGAGCCATGACCTGCTGGAAGAACAAAGTAGAAGCATCTGTCCTGTCCTCACCCTCAGCTGCTCCTTTGTCTCAGGACGCCAGTCTTCAGCTTCTGCATTGCAGCCATATTCACACATGTAGAGGCCATCCAACTGTCCATGGGTGGTGGCAGAAGAAGGTCTGGATGTGTCCTGCAGTTGGGTGAGGGTGGACACAATGTTAGTTCTGTGCTCAGTGATGAAGATTGCCTGTGCCTTTAAGACATGTATGTTCTCCTCTAGTAGCTGTCTTAGGTCTGGAACAGCCTTAGAAGATAATCGCAAGATGGCTATAAAATTACATCAAATGTCCAAATTGTCCTTCACATACCACACAGCTTCAATCCAGGAGCCCCATCTGATCAGGACAGCAAACACTGGCATAACAGGAGCCAGACTCAGAGCCTGCATGTAGGCCTGCAGCTCCAGGCGACACTGGGCCAACTTGCAAAACACCCTCTACACAATAATAATAATAATAATAATAATAATAGTCCCTGCACATCCAAAATAATTTTTATGGACAGAATTTCTAGGTGCAGCCAGGGGCCGGAGGGGGTCCGGTTTGGGGACCACAGGATTTCATCTCTGCTTTTTGCAGATGATGTTGTCCTGTTGGCCTCATCGAACCTGGACCTTCAGCGTGCCCTGGGGCGGTTTGCAGCCCAGTGTGAAGTGAGCGGGATGAGGATCAGCACCTCCAAATCCGAGGCCATGGTTCTCGACCGGAAAAAGGTGGTTTGCCCTCTCCGGGTCGGTGGGGAGTCTTTGCCCCAAGTGGAGGAGTTTAAGTATCTCGGGGTCTTGTTCACGAGTGAGGGAAGGATGGAGCGTGAGATTGACAGACAGATTGGTGCAGCGTCTGCAGTGATGCAGTCGCTGTACCGGTCGGTTGTGGTAAAGAAGGAGCTGAGCCGAGAGGCGAAGCTCTCGATTTACCGGTCAATCTACGTTCCTACCCTCACCTATGGCCATGAGCTTTGGGTCATGACCGAAAAGACAAGATCCCGGATACAAGCGGTCGAAATGAGTTTCCTCCGTCGGGTGGCTGGGCGCACCCTTAGGGATAGGGTGAGGAGCTCAGTCACCAGGGAGGAGCTCGGAGTAGAGCCGCTGCTCCTCCGCGTCGAGAGGGGCCAGCTGAGGTGGCTCGGGCATCTGTTTCGGATGCCTCCTGGACGCCTCCCTGGGGAGGTGTTCCGGGCATGTCCCACTGGGAGGAGACCTCGGGGAAGACCCAGGACACGCTGGAGAGTCTATGTCTCTCGGCTGGCCTGGGAACGCCTCGGGGTCCCCCCGGAAGAGCTGGAGGAGGAGTCTGAGGAGAGGGAAGTCTGGGCATCCCTGCTTAGACTGTTACCCCCGCGACCCGGCCCCGGATAAGTGGAAGAGAATGGATGGATGGATAATAATAATAATAATAATGGATTAGATTTATGTAGCACTTTTTTGGTCACTCAAAGCGCTTTACATTATTGATCCACTATTCTTTCGCTCTCACATTCACACTCTGGTGGTGGTAAACTACATCTGTATCCACAGCTGCCCTGGGGGGGGCAGACTGACAGAAGCGTGGCTGACAATTCGCACCTTCGGCCCCTCCCACCACCACAAACATTCATACACCAGTGTGAGTGGCACTGGAGGCAAGGAGGGGGAAGTGTCTTGCCCAAGGACACCACGGACTGACTAGGACAGAGCGGGATTCAAACTGCCAACCCTTCGGTTATTGGACGACCCGCTCTACCATCTGAGCCGTGGCCGGCCCATAAGACCATATACCTTATCGAGGTCCTCAAAAGAATCAGGGAAGACCTCAAGCACCACTTTGAGCAGATGTGTCAGACATGTGATGTATTTAGAGTTGGGAAAGAGGCCCAGAAGAATTGTGTTCAAGGCTTTCTTCATATAGCTTGCCGAATCTGTGACAAAAGCCAACACATGATTAAAGGTGATTTTGCAAGTGTTGATGCAAGAACTGCCTGAGACACTGTGGTAAAATTAACCCTTTCAAGGAAACTGAGATCAGCTGCTAGAGGAGGTTTGCCTACAGGCTGCAGACGAATGGCAAGGACATAGCTGCCACCTGCATCGGTTGTCTCATCCAGTATGACACAGACAGACTTTACGTCCACAGCACGTTCAATGTTCTCCACATACTGAGGGTATAACTCAGGCAGATAGTCAGAGCGCAGGTGAGGTGGAGCTGGAACAGATCCTCCTTGCTTGCAGTGTTTCTGCAGGAAAGTAGCCGGTGTTGGGGCCTTCTCTAGGGGAGTATCTGCCTCAGTGAGAGCCTTGGTAAAGTCCAGCACAAACTCCTTCCTCTTAGCTGCAGATGGGGTCTTGGACAGACAGGACAGCAGGGTTAATCCGCTGTTTGCAGAGAAGCTGTTAACAACTGGTGGAGCTTCTAGGATTCTTTGAGTCCCTGGGGGTGCAAGTAGTGAATTGCACTCACAGCGAAGCAGGTAACCCCAGGGGCGGTGGTTTCCACCAGAGGGCAGCTCGCCACTCAGGTTTAAAGCGGTGTCCGGCTTAGGTTTGGTACCAGGGGTGGTAGTGGTATTGTATGTCTTGCCCTATGTGTATGGCTGTTTAGACACCAAATAATACCTGTAACAGAAGTATAATAATACTAAGATGAAGTATAGAACTAACAGTATTAGTGATGGCTACTTTTTGCTTTTTGTTGTTTAAAGGAGGAAGACTGTACCTTTCCTTCTTTCCTTTCCTTATTTTTCTTATTTCTCACCTTATTTTTTTTCTCTCCCTATTGTCAACAGGCTTCCACCTAAATGTGTTTTTTTTTTCTTCTCCCAGATCCCACAGCAAGAGGACAAAGGAAAAAAAAAAAAAGGAAAAAAAAGGGAGGAGGCACTCTCACACTTCATTTTTTTTTTTTTTTTTTTTTCCATTTTCCTTTTTTTCCTCCTCACCCAAATTTTTAGACACAGTCAGGGGGAATAAACCAAAATAGGATCAGGAAATTGTAACCTCAAACAAGCGGGCCTCTACTCCCATTCACTTTATGTTCACCAGTTACAGTGAAGAATGTGTTGGTCATCTAAGCATACGGGTATCGAAATGTGGCTTTCCGAAATATTTAATTTAATTTAGATTCAATTAAGTTTAGATCTGAGTTAGATTCAGTTTAATCTTAGAGAAGTGAAATACCTAAAAATCACTTTCAAGAAAGAAGAGTGGCGAAGTAGAGAATTTAAGCGAAAGAGAGGGAAAAGAGAGTTCCCGTCACAGCAGACTGAAGGGCCTGCAACTGTTGGATAAGAAAAGCCAAACTTAGAGACAGCAGGATCACACTAACCTCTCCTACCCTTTGTGTCAAACTAGATCCTGATCTGGACTCCCGTCCTCATTTCAGCCCCCACACAGCCAGCTCTACTGCCAGCTCCGGCAGTAGAACCGACACCGGCACCAGAGTCCACTCCACAACCGGAAACCAACAGACAGCAGACCCAGCATGGAGCCACCCAACAACCACAGAGCTACGCAGACTACTCATGGCCCAGATGGGGATGGCCTGGGGGCCAGTCTCCAACGGCTACTCAGAAGATGACCTCAGGATGACTAACCCTGTCTGGGGTCACCAGGACAACCGTGACTATGCGGTGGCCAGACTCGTCACTATCATCAGAGACAAGGGCCGACTACCTCACAATCTGACGTGCAATGTTTGCTAAAGTTCTAGCATTTTGTATAGTTTTAAGGCACAGTATAACTTTTTATTTCATAAACCTCTTTGTTTTAAGAATTCTAGCCAAGAATTTTTTTCTTACCCGTTTAAATGCCCTGCCACTGTGCCCATGTGTGTCTTTGTATGTAAGAATTATGTTCCAAGTAACCGTAAAATGGCCCTGAATGTCACCAGATATTAAAGAATCATGTTCATTTCAAATACAGATCTCACTGACAGTAGTAGTCCAGCCAGAATGTTTGCATTTGAGAAGCTAAGTGGCAGCCCACAAGTGTTTGTGTTTTGGCCTGATGCTCCACCCATCACCTATCTCCCAATCATGAAGTCAGTAGCATTTCAGCATCCAGGCCTCCAGTTCCCACTGAGCTGCAGCTGGGAACATTTCTGATCACAAATGTCTGATGTTACTAAACCTGAAAGTGGGAAACAAAACAAGGATATGAATAGGAGATGCTTTTGAAACATGGAGGCAGCTGAAAGCAGAGAAGAATTTGAAGACCAGCGCTGGGTCTCACTGCCCGGTAAGAGCCATCGAGAGCCGGGCCCAGGCCTCGGTCTCAGCCCGCTTGCACCGCGGTCTCACCACCTGATGAGAGCCACCGGGTGAAGCGACCGGGCCCGGTATAAATACTGGTGTAGGACTTGTTGCTTGCCATCGTAGCTCCTTGTAGTAGACACTCATACTGGATTTGGCAACCCCTAGTCTGGGGTTAGGCGGAGGGGAGGGAGCAAATGAATAATGGGTCAATAATGTAAAGCATTTTGGGTGCCTAGAAAAGCACCATATAAATCCAATTAATTATTTATTATTATTATTATTATTATTATTATTATTATTATTCCACGCTCTACAGTATTTTGAATGTGATTGCAGTACCAGTTTTGGCCACAGTCCCACATACAACTCCTTCAAATGTCTCAAAAACTAAAGAGCTGTGTTGTGGGGGCAGAAGAGAGTCAGCAACAGCTCTTTGCAAACCACTCAACATCCAGTAACTCTGGGGTCTTTTTGAAAAGTTTATGATACTGTAGAAATATGACAGGTGTGGATATGTAAAGGCAAGATGTTAAAGTACGTGGGGTCATGTTAGTGACAGGTTATTGACTTAAACCAGCTGCTGTTAACATATTCCTGTCTGTCTACATCAAGCTGTAAAATGACAATTCACCACTGTTATTGTTCAAGCCAAAACAATATTTGACCTTTGTGTTGGACTGTCTCTGTCAGTTTTCTTATTAATGCTCATTAAAGTTTAGGCTGGGTGTTTCTTCTGTTACACCACAGAGTTTTACCAAATGGAACACGGGAAAACAGGGTCAAGACCAACCTTTTCTGCACATTCGAGTGCAGTCACCTGGGACATGCAAAGCCTGGTAATCCTTAACAGAGCATTCTGTAGGACTAAGTACACATTTGAAGCTGCTTAATCAATGTGTTAGGTCAGAAAAGAGCTGAGTATGTTCTAGAAATAAAGGATTCACCTGCTTTTTGGATTTATCCCTGACTGGGTTACATTAACCCTCAGGACACTAAGGCTAAACTAGTGCTGTTCTTCTACTAAAGACTGATGGACTGTCAAATATGAGCACTCTTATGAAAAAAGGGTTTGACCTCTTGAATATGTGTCTTCATGACCTTGGTAGAGTTGATGATAATCTCTATAACTAATTGGATAAATCATAATTCTAACTTATAATGTACCACTGAGACGTTATCTGTAAATCCTCATTAATCTCCCTAATGATGCAGCAGAAAGTTTCACTCAAAGGATTTTTCATTTGTCTCATATACTGTTGAGATACATGCAAGCTCAAGATTAAAAAATAAATAAAGAATGAGAAATTGGCAATGAAATCAGAAAAAAGGGTGAGACAAGCAATAAGGGAGAACAAATACAATTAAATACCATTATTTACAGATTCACACAAAAAACAGCAATTGTTCTTTTGCTCTTCATCTCATTGGTCCCATAATCAGGGCTTTTTTGTGTGGGTTCATGTCCTCCATCATCCAAACATTTGTACCTGAACAGTACCTGCACCTGAACAGCTCTGATAGGTCATTACAGGCTAAGATGAATGTGAGGAACCTCAGTATTTAAGGCATGTGCATTTTCCTGTTGTACCACATTCCAAGCTCAAGTTTACAAAGACAAATAGCAAGTACCTGAAGGTTTTACTAGGGTTTAGTAGTGCCCACACTTGAATATCCGCTGAGGGTGTTTTAATCACAGATCTTTCAGTACAGTGCAATTAAAAATGAAATATAGCTCAGCACTCTATTTCAATAAGTAATACTGATGGCCAATCCCAAGAGAGGACAGGAACTTATTCAGTTACCATCCTAATGAGCTGCTTTAAATCAATGACTGGATAATCTGCTGGATAGGAAAAGCATTACCAGACAGTGACTTCTATTTCCAGCAGTATATGCCTACACAGCTGAACAGAGTCCAAAGGTCCAGACCATGCAATGCCCTGGTTGGTTTTATTCAGTTTAAACATAAAAACAACATGGTTAGAGCTAAGGAAAGGAGTCGGGGGAAAATACCAAAATAAACAGCATGAAGCAAACCCTGGTCTCAACGATCTTTAGTGCTCCATAGAACCACAACCACCTCCTACAAAGGTTTTACTGGTTCTGGGTCCAAAGCCAAGACGTCTAACCTACAAGTCTGAGCTGGTGACTTTATTTGACCATCTCAAGCTGCCTTTCTGATGTGTCTGAGTAAAAGGGTTTAAACTCTGTTGAGTCGATCTGTGTTAGTTCTGCAGTCGTTAACAGCTGCATCTGTTATTAATCATGTTTTATCTTTAGTTCTTGAAGACTGCTGTGCATGGATGTAAATTATTACTTCATTTACATTCCACTGAACTGGACAGAACAGATAAAGGACTGATCAACACGATATGAAGGATGAAGATGTGGAAACACCTCATAAAAGCCTTATTCTATATCAAGTAAATTCATGTAGATCCTGTTTAGCAGATGTTGAATGAACAGAAGTGGATCCAGAAACAGGAAAAACAGACCTGATTTTTTTTAGTATATTTATTATAGAAATAACAGCTGCAAATTTATGTAAAGAAACTTTATGAAATTACAGAAATAAACTTTCAACTATTTTCCATGTGTTCGAAGATTTGAGTTTGTCTAGATCATTCTGTGATCATTCAATGAACTATACAAACCAGACAAGTACTGAAAAAAGCATTACAAACACACTGGTAGAACACTCCAAACCAGCACCAGGACTATACTATTATTTACAGGGGTTGGACAAAATAATGGAAACACCTTAAAAAATCAACAAAATATAATTTAATATGGTGTAGGTCCGCCTTTTGCGGCAATTACAGCCTCAATTCTACTAGGTATTGATTCATACAACTTGTGAATTGTTTCCAAAGGAATTTTAAGCCATTCTTCAGTTAGAATACCCTCCAACTCTTTTAGAGACGATGGTGGTGGAAATCGACGTCTTACTTGAATCTCTAAAACTGACCATATATGCTCAATAATGTTGAGGTCTGGGGACTGTGCAGGCCATACGAGATGCTCAACCTCATTAGAATGTTCCTCATGCCAGTCTTTAACAATTCTAGCTGTATGGATTGGGGCATTATCATCTTGAGGTGAAGGTGTTTCCATTATTTTGTCCAACCCCTGTACAAGAATTCACTGCAAACCCCCCCCCCCCCCCAAAAAAAAAAAAACAAAAAACACTATAACGCTGCTAATAGTCATGTCTGGCACTGACTGTACCTACTGAGAGGATATTACTGCTTTAAAGCTGCAGTATGTAGGATTGTGGCCCAAACTGGTACTGCAATCACATTCAAAATACTGTAGAACGTGGTATCCTCTCCTCCTCCCCCCAGTCTAATATATAACAGGCCAGGACAAATGTCCTGAACACTCAAATGAAAGTCTGCGAAGATTCAGGAGATAGAGAAAAGGGAAATGAGCATTAGGTTCCACTTTTACTACAAGCCGCACGATTGCTCTAACCCCCCCCACACACACACACACCACCACCACCAAACCACGGACGCCGAACTACCGACACTGCCCCCCCCTTCCGGACTACCGATCCCCACCCCCCACCAAACCACGGACACCGGACTACCCACCCCCCCCCCCCCCGACCGAACCACGGACGCCGAGCTACCGAGGCCCCCCGACCGAACCACGGACCGAACCCCCCCCCCCCCCCCCATTCAGATTACACACCACTAAATGAACAGGTCACTTCCACAGAAAACACTGAACTACAAGGAGCTACCATGGCAAGAGACAAGTCCTACACCGGTACCCGGTCTGTTCACCAGTCCTACACCAGTACCTGGTCTGTTCACCAGTCCTACACCGGTACCCGGTCTGTTCACCAGTCCTACACCAGTACCCGGTCTGTTCACCAGTCCTACAGTGGTACCAGGTCTGTTCACCAGTCCTACAGCGGTACCCGGTCTGTTCACCAGTCCTACACCAGTACCTGGTCTGTTCACCAGTCCTACACCGGTACCCGGTCTGTTCACCAGTCCTACACCAGTACCCGGTCTGTTCACCAGTCCTACACCGGTACCCGGTCTGTTCACCAGTCCTACGGCGGTACCCGGTCTGTTCACCAGTCCTACACCAGTACCCGGTCTGTTCACCAGTCCTACAGCGGTACCCGGTCTGTTCCCCAGTCCCGGACCGGCAGTCTCTTCACCGGGGCCAGGAGAAGAGACTGCTGCCCGGCCCCGGGAGAAGGGACCCACGACCCCGGCTCTCAGTGGCTCTTACTGGTGGTCAGACTGAGGCAGGGCCGGCGTCGGTCTTCAGATCCTTCTCCTCTTTCAGGCCATCTCCATGTTTCTAAATCATCTCCTATATATCTCCTTGATTTATTTCTCACTTTGTCACGATGTATTTGGGAATAATAAGAGTCCTTTTAGGTTTAATAATGTCAGACATTTGTGATCAGAAATGTTCCAGCTGCAGCCCACTGGGAACTGGCAACCTGGAGTTGAAAGGCTTCTGACTCTGTGATTGGCAGACAGGTGATGGGCGGAGCCTCAGACCAAAACACACAATGTCAACATAAACATCATTTCGGGGCTGACACTGAGCTGTTCAACTGCACATATTCTGGCTGGACTACTACTGTCAGTGAGATCAGTATTTGAAATGAACATGATTCCTTAATGTCTGGTGACAGTCAAGGCCATTTTACAATTACTTAGAACAGAATTCCTACATACTGCAGCTTTAATCTAGGTTACCTTGTCCCAGTCTGTTTTGCTGCTGCCCCCCCCCCCCCCCCACCCCCACCTCACTATTTCAAACCATCAGCCACATCAGTTTTACCTGTTGCTCTCAGCTGTGCCTAATCATCTGGCCAGTATATCAGCAGCTCTGGTTCAGTCACTCATAGCCTGACTGTCCATGCAGCATGCGCTATTTTCCAGCATTTGTCTTGTCTGATGCCTGACTGTCTTCTTGTCCCTGCACCAGTAAACCCACCAGCCTTCTATTTCTGACTATGTTTTCTAGTCTTTGCACCAGTAAACCCACCAGTCTTCTATTTCTGACTATGTTTTCTAGTCTTTGCACCAGTAAACCCACCAGCCTTCTATTTCTGACTATGTTTTCTAGTCTTTGCACCAATAAACCAGGGATTAAAGCAAAAATTTTTCATCTGACTGAAAATTTTCTTCTGGTCAAAATCATTGGCCACTATTAAAAATGATGCAATCTAATACTACTATAGCGTACAAGTTTATATAGTCAAATTTGGCAATACTGTTGTGATAACGTTAGTACAGGCACTGAATCCAAATGCAGAACTCGGACACAAAAAATAAGGTTCAAAAGATTTATTAATTACACACAGTTGTAAAAATAATATCAGTGACAGAATCTTGAGAATAATGGTTGGGGATTTCCTCCTCTGATTCGTCCTCTGGATCGAGGGCGACAGCCCGTCTCTCCGAGCGGCCTTTGGGGTATTTTTCCCGACTAGGGAAAAGCAAAGGGAGGTCAGGGACGGAAACAGGTCATACACAGGTAGGCTATCAAACAGGCGACAGGACATAAGGACAAGGCAAAACTCACGTACCAGTAGTCAAGGCGAGAAGGTCAGAACCAGGGAATCAGATCAGGCAGACAAACTGACAGGGAGCAGGCAGAAGGCAAAAACCGAGGAATCCAAAAATGGGTCACAACAGGCAGACAAACGAACAGACGAGGTCAAAACGCTGGTTAGAACTACGAGAGTTACAAACTGGCATCTGACAGAGGGAAGAGACAGGGTTTAAATACACAAAAGGGAGGGAAGACAACTAGACACAGGTGGAACAAATTAGGGCGGAGACAGGTAATCAGGTGAAAGGTGAGCATGATCAAGGAAAGGGAAGTAAAGACGACAGACAAGACACATGAGGGGAAACTTAACAAAATAAAACAGGAAGTGACAAACAAAACATAAAAGACAGACAAAACCAGACTAACGTCTGGCTGCAGGTATGACAGTACCCCCCCTCCTAGGGACGGCACCAGACGGACCAGGGACATCAGGAAGACTCCGGTGGAACTGTCGGATCAGGTCCGGGTCCAGAATGCGGGAAGCCGGCACCCAGGAACGTTCCTCAGGTCCATAACCCTCCCAATCCACCAGATACTGGAATCCTCTCCCCCGACGACAAGCTGCCATTAATCGCCGGACCGTGTAGGCTGGATCCCCATCAATCATCCGTGGTGGTGGTGGAAGTTGGGTGGGCGGGACCAGATGACTTTCCTTCACAGGTTTGATTTGGCTCACGTGAAAGGTGGGATGGATCCTCATAGACCTTGGTAGTTTTAGACGTACAGAAACAGGATTAATAACTTTCGAGATAGGGAATGGACCTACAAACCTGGGTGCCAACTTGCGACTCTATCCGTAGAGGAAGATGTTTGGCCAACAGCCAAACCCGCTGGTCCGGATGGTAAACGGGAGCGGGGCTTCTATGGGAGTCCACCGTAGTATTATAACGGCCCGAAGCCTTCAACAGGGCCTGTCTAGCTCGAGTCCATGTCCTCTTACATCTGTGGATGAGAGCCAAGGCCGAAGGCACGCCCACCTCCTTCTCCAATGAAGGAAACAAGGGAGGCTGATAACCATACACAACATGAAAGGGTGACAATCCGGAAGAAGCACTGGGCAGCGAATTGTGAGCGAATTCCACCCACAACAGATGACGACTCCAGGAGGCGGGGTTCTGCGAGGCCAGCAGACGGAGTCCCACCTCCAGGACCTGATTGAGCCTCTCCGTTTGGCCATTGATCTGCGGGTGAAAACCAGAGGACAGACTGACAGAAGCACCAATGAGAGAACAAAAAGCTTTCCAAAAACTAGCAATGAACTGGGGCCCTCTATCGGAGACAATGTCTCAAGGGAAACCATGTAGTCGACAAACATGTAACAACAGCGCCTCCGCCGTCTCCTTAGCAGACGGAAGTTTAGGCAGGGGAATAAAATGCACCATCTTAGAGAATCTATCCACCACCGTGAGTACCGCCGTGTTACCATTAGACAAGGGCAAACCAGTCACGAAGTCCAGAGCAATGTCCGACCAGGGCCTCTTAGGGACAGGTAACGGACGCAGCTCCCCCATGGGAGCCTTATTAGAGGCTTTACTAACAGCACATATAGGACATGCGGCCACATATTCAGCAACATCCCTCTCCATAGCCGTCCACCAAAAACATTGTTTAAGCACAAACAGAGTCCTCTTCACCCCAGGATGGCACGTCATTTTAGATGCGTGGCCCCACTGGATCACCTGAGAACGGAGATGAGGAGGAACAAACAGGCGGTCTGGTGGTACGCCATCCGGAATCTCACAGTTATTAAGGGCCTCCATGACCAACTTTTCAACACCCCACTGAAAAGCCCCCGCCATACAGGAACTGGGCAAAATAGTCTCAGGCTTAGAGATAGGTGTTTCAGGTGAGAACACTCTGGAGAGAGCATCCGGCTTACCATTCTTGGAGCCAGGACAGTAGGAAAGGGTGAAATTAAAGCGAGTGAAGAACAGAGCCCACCTGGCCTGACGGGAGTTGAGGCGTTTAGCCGAACGTAGGTATTCCAAGTTCTTATGGTCCGTCCAGATAAGAAACGGCACATCCGTCCCCTCCAACCAGTGCCGCCATTCTTCTAACGCCACTTTGATGGCCAACAACTCACGGTTACCAATGTCATAGTTTCTTTCGGCTGGCGACAGTCTCTTAGACAAGTAGGTGCAGGGGTGGAGCCTATTGTCAGTTGGAGAGCGCTGAGATATGACAGCCCCAACACCCAAATCAGAGGCATCGACTTCCATCACAAACTGCAGAGCCGGGTCAAGGACGGACAGGATGGGAGCGGTAGAGAACGCCCCCTTCAGGCGATTGAAAGCCTTGTCAGCCTCGGGACTCCACCTGAACACAGACTTGGAAGAGGTGAGAGAATGCAGGGGGGCAGCCACACTGCTGAACCCCCGGATAAACTTCCTATAAAAGTTAGCGAAGCCTAGAAATCTCTGAACATCCTTCTGGGAGACTGGAGTAGGCCACTCCCTAACCGCACTGACCTTCTCAGGATCCATCTGGACACTCCCCTCCGAAATGATGAAGCCCAAAAAAAAAACTGTAGGCTGGTGGAATTCACACTTCTCCGCCTTGATGTATAGTTGATTGGCGAGAAGTCTCTGAAGCACCTGATGCACATGCTGAATGTGTGTTTCCTCGTCTGGGGAAAAAAAATCAGGATATCGTCCAGATAGACAAATACAAAAACATTAAGCATGTCCCTGAGAACATCATTAACCAGGGCCTGGAAGACAGCAGGGGCGTTGGTTAAACCAAATGGCATCACCAGATACTCGTAGTGACCACCAGGGGTGTTGAACGCCGTCTTCCACTCATCTCCCTCTCTGATTCTAACTAAATGATACGCATTACGAAGGTCTAGTTTGGAGAATATCTTAGCCCCATGCAAAAGTTCAAAAGCTGATGACATCAGCGGCAAAGGGTATCGGTTACGGACGGTAATGTCATTAAGCCCCCGATAATCTATGCATGGCCTTAGCGACTTATCTTTCTTATCAACAAAGAAGAACCCTGCTCCTGCAGGCGACGAAGAGGGTCTAATTAACCCAGCTGCCAGGGACTCATCAATGTATTTTTTCATGGCTAGGTTCTCAGGGCCAGACAGAGAATATAACCTCCCCTTAGGAGGAGATGTACCAGGACGTAACTCAATAGAGCAGTCATACGAACGATGAGGAGGTAAGGCCGTAGCCTTAGACTTACTAAATACCTCCTTTAAGTCATGGTAACACAGAGGAACCTTTTCCAGTGCAGGGAAGTCTTTATCTTCCTCCATGGAACATTGACCGGGGCCACGGAGATCTGAGGCATCTTGGGAGAACATACAGGTAGCTTAACAAACTTGCAACGAGATTCACAGTCTTTACCCCAAGAATAAACCTCCCCAGTGCCCCAATCAATAAATGGTTCATGTATCTGTAACCATGGATAACCCAGAATGAGTGGCTGAGTCTCAGAGTTGTATATATGAAAACTAATGTTCTCCGTGTGTCCATCCATGAACTGCACAGCAACAGGCTCGGTACAATGGGTTATCCGGCAGATCACGTGGTCATCCAGGGCTCGGGCTTCCAGCGGACGCTGGACCGGGGTCGAGCTGAGCCCCAGTTTTAGTACCAGGTTCTGGTCCATAAGATTAGCGTCGGAACCGGAATCGATCAAGACGGGGTGCTGGAGAGACAGAGAATCAGAGCACAGAAGAACCACAGGAAACGGACGAGTAACAGTGGATAAACACACAGTTCTGCTCAACAGCGACCCCTCACCTGTCTTAGCATCAGGTCTAAGTGGACAGTTACTGACTCTGTGTCCTCCTTGTCCGCAGTATAGGCAGAGACCCTCAACCATACGTCGTCGGCGTTCTTCAGCTGAGATATGGGTCCGACCCAGTTGCATAGGCTCCTCCTTAATACCGCTGGTCTCAGCAACTGGGAGATGAACCATCTCACGACCAGGTCCCTTACCGGACGGAGAGCGGACCTCAGGTTCCTCTGACTGCCAAACTGACTCCTGATCAGAGACCCGGATAGCCTCGGTGATGATGTCGTCCAGGGAGTGAAGCTGTTGGCGGAGCGCCATCTCCTGGCCAACGGAACGATTAAGGCCGGTCAAAAAGGCAGTGATCAGGGCCTGGTTGTTCCACCCTGATTCCACCGCTAGGGATCGAAAGGCACTCTCATACTGCCTGATAGATTTATCTCCCTGTCTTAGCCTCATAAGCTGTTGACCAGCAAATTGGCTCCGAATCGGGTGGTCATATACCCTCTTAAGTTCTGATACAAGGGCCGAAAAAGACTGAACAGCTGGGGAATCTTGCTCAAAAAGTGCGTTGAAATAACTTAGAGGGGGGCCCTCCAGTAGGCTGGCCACATAGACAATTTTAACAGAGTCTTTAGCAAAACGAACGGGCTGGGAATCAAAAATTAGCTGGAGCTGGGTAAAAAAATCACGACGTGTCAGGATTACCTGAATATTTAGATGGCGCCGGAATGTTCGGCTCAGCCGAGTCATGAACTGGCGGGTTGGCGGCCCGATTCTCGCCTGACACGGCTGCAGCCGCAGCCTGGGTACTGGTGAGTAGGGCGACCTGAGTGGTCAACTGGTTCATTTTGTCGAGGAGGGTGTGGAGAGCCTGTTCATGTCCACCCAGCCTGTGCCCCTGGGACTGGATAGCCTCCTTGACCTGAGTGAGTTCTGCTGGATTCATATTGTGGCCAGTTTGTACTGTGATACCGTTAGTACAGGCACTGAATCCAAATGCAGAACTCGGACACGAAAAATAAGGTTCAAAAGATTTATTAATTACACACAGGTGAAAAAATAATATCAGAGACAGAATCTTGAGGATAATGGTTGGGGATTTCCTCCTCCTATTCGTCCTCCGGATCGAGGGCGACAGCCCGTCTCCCCGAGCGGCCTTTGGGGTATTTTTCCCGACTAGGGAAAAGCAAAGGGAGGTCAGGGACGGAAACAGGTCATACACAGGTAGGCTATAAATCAGGCGACAGGACATATGGACAAGGCAAAACTCACGTACCAGTAGTCAAGGCGAGAAGGTCAGAACCAGGGAATCAGATCAGGCAGACAAACCGACAGGGAGCAGGCAGAAGGCAAAAACCGAGGAATCCAAAAACGGGTCACAACAGGCAGACAAACGAACAGACGAACAGACAAACAGACGAGGTCAAAACACTGGTTAGAACTACGAGAGTTACAAACTGGTGTCTGACAGAGGGAAGAGACAGGGTTTAAATACACAAAAGGGAGGGAAGACAACTAGACACAGGTGGAACAAATTAGGGCGGAGACAGGCAATCAGGTGAAAGGTAAGAACGATCAAGGAAAGGGAAGTAAAGACGACAGACAAGACACATGAGGGGAAACTTAACAAAATAAAACAGGAAGTGACAAACAAAACATAAAAGACAGACAAAACCAGACTAACGTCTGGCTGCAGGTATGACAACTGTAAAACCCACTGAATGGGAGAGTGTACAGGTGTAGAAGATTAGTAACATGGATAGAAAACATGTCATGAGTGGTATTGGTGGGGGGTCTGGGGGTCCTCCCTCAGAAAATTTTTAAAGCTTCAGGTCAATTTTGGTGCTCTGTGGTTAATTTTAAAGGGTGTGAAAACCTTTGAAGTGAGTGAAAATAATAACTAGAAGAAAACCTTACTGCAAAAGATGAGTGAAAAACTTTTTATTTAACAATTTAGGAACTCCTAAAACATAACTCCAACTCCAACAGCACATGAACTTTGGGGAAACACCAATATCATGTTCTCTTCTGATTGGAAGAAATTACGTCAACTGAAACAGAAATTCTATTCCGTTCCAGATCCTCTCTGAGGGTATTTAAAATACAGTGGCTTTGCAAATACCAAGGCTGTTCCTCATTCATTCAATTTTATCTTCGTACTGTACCACACAGATAGAAATAAGATGCTAAACGGGTCCAAATAAAGCACTTATGCAGTCGGGCGCGTAACCGCGTAAGGCCGCGGCGCGCACAGCCGCACGCACGGGTGGGGCACATACACACAAACACACACACACACACACACACACACTAGTCATATACCGGCAAGAGGAGATAAGCTATGAACCCAAACATGAAGGTCCATGCAGATCAGTTCTGTCTTCTTCCCTTTTCGCTGTGGTTCTTTCATATTGAAAGCTACTTGTTAGCACTAAACTAAAGTTAGTCTGGAGGCTTAACTTCGGTAAAGCTGAACTTGTCCATGTGTTTCTGAGGCACAGAATGAGCAGCGTTTCCTTCCAAAGATAAATAGTCATCAATCTGTCCTCCCGACATAAAAATAAAGAAGTCATCTTATTATCATCACTGTTAAACCTATCAGCCCCCTGTGCCTGTGTTAAACACCTGCAGACCGGAGCACTGCAGACCTAGGACAGCAGACCCAGGACTGCAGACCCAGGACAGCAGACCCAGGACCCAGGACAGGATCGCGGTGCCAACTGGACTCCGTGAAACATGTGGGGAAGTTACTTCAATATGACTTTTTGTCCCCCCTCAATTTTTCCATTTGACGGAAATCCGTCGTGGTGATGGAGAACTTTAATCCCTGCAGTAAACCCACCAGTCTTCTATTTCTGACTATGTTTTCTAGTCTTTGCACCAGTAAACCCACCAGTCTTCTATTTCTGACTATGTTTTCTAGTCTTTGCACCAGTAAACCCACCAGTCTTCTATTTCTGACTATGTTTTCTAGTCTTTGCCCCAGTAAACCCACCAGTCTTCTGTTTCTGACTATGTTTTCTAGTCTTTGCCCCAGTAAACCCACCAGTCTTCTGTTTCTGACTATGTTTTCTAGTCTTTGCCCCAGTAAACCCACCAGTCTTCTGTTTCTGACTATGTTTTCTAGTCTTTGCACCAGTAAACCCACCAGTCTTCTGTTTCTGACTATGTTTTCTAGTCTTTGCCCCAGTAAACCCACCAGTCTTCTGTTTCTGACTATGTTTTCTAGTCTTTGCCCCAGTAAACCCACCAGTCTTCTGTTTCTGACTATGTTTTCTAGTCTTTGCACCCGTAAACCCACCAGTCTTCTATTTCTGACTATGTTTTCTAGTCTTTGCACCAGTAAACCCACCAGCCTTCTATTTCTGACTATGTTTTCTAGTCTTTGCACCAGTAAACCCACCAGTCTTCTGTTTCTGACTATGTTTTCTAGTCTTTGCACCAGTAAACCCACCAGTCTTCTGTTTCTGACTATGTTTTCTAGTCTTTGCACCAGTAAACCCACCAGTCTTCTGTTTCTGACTATGTTTTCTAGTCTTTGCACCAGTAAACCCACCAGCCTTCTATTTCTGACTATGTTTTCTAGTCTTTGCCCCAGTAAACCCACCAGTCTTCTGTTTCTGACTGTTTTCTAGTCTTTGCCCCAGTAAACCCACCAGTCTTCTGTTTCTGACTATGTTTTCTAGTCTTTGCCCCAGTAAACCCACCAGTCTTCTGTTTCTGACTGTTTTCTAGTCTTTGCCCCAGTAAACCCACCAGTCTTCTGTTTCTGACTATGTTTTCTAGTCTTTGCACCAGTAAACCCACCAGTCTTCTGTTTCTGACTATGTTTTCTAGTCTTTGCACCAGTAAACCCACCAGTCTTCTGTTTCTGACTATGTTTTCTAGTCTTTGCCCCAGTAAACCCACCAGTCTTCTGTTTCTGACTATGTTTTCTAGTCTTTGCACCCGTAAACCCACCAGTCTTCTATTTCTGACTATGTTTTCTAGTCTTTGCACCAGTAAACCCACCAGCCTTCTATTTCTGACTATGTTTTCTAGTCTTTGCACCAGTAAACCCACCAGCCTTCTATTTCTGACTATGTTTTCTAGTCTTTGCACCAGTAAACCCACCAGCCTTCTATTTCTGACTATGTTTTCTAGTCTTTGCACCAGTAAACCCACCAGCCTTCTGTTTCTGACTATGTTTTCTAGTCTTTGCCCCAGTAAACCCACCAGCCTTCTGTTTCTGACTATGTTTTCTAGTCTTTGCACCAGTAAACCCACCAGCCTTCTGTTTCTGACTATATTTTCTAGTCTTTGCACCAGAAAACCCACCAGCCTTCTATTTCTGACTATGTTTTCTAGTCTTTGCCCCAGTAAACCCACCAGCCTTCTATTTCTGACTATGTTTTCTAGTCTTTGCACCAGTAAACCCACCAGCCTTCTGTTTCTGACTATATTTTCTAGTCTTTGCACCAGAAAACCCACCAGCCTTCTATTTCTGACTATGTTTTCTAGTCTTTGCACCAGTAAACCCACCAGCCTTCTGTTGCTGACTATATTTTCTAGTCTTTGCACCAGTAAACCCACCAGCCTTCTGTTTCTGACTATATTTTCTAGTCTTTGCACCAGAAAACCCACCAGCCTTCTGTTTCTGACTATATTTTCTAGTCTTTGCACCAGTAAACCCACCAGCCTTCTGTTTCTGACTATATTTTCTAGTCTTTGCACCAGTAAACCCACCAGCCTTCTGTTTCTGACTATATTTTCTAGTCTTTGCACCAGTAAACCCACCAGCCTTCTGTTTCTGACTATATTTTCTAGTCTTTGCACCAGAAAACCCACCAGCCTTCTATTTCTGACTACCAGATCTGCCTTTTTGTTCCCTGTTTCTTGCCCACCTGAGGCTTTTTGGTGTTTCCTGTTCTCTGTTTTCCTGAGAGTAGGCTTCATATTGTTGAAACCTCCTGTTACCTTGACATCCCCATGGTGACAGTGCTACCTGCCTTCTTGGCATTTCTGTTTGTTTTCCGACCCATTGCCACTTCCTGTTATTGACCACATCTTCCTGTCTCTGTCCTGGTAAACCCACCAGCCTTCTGTTTCTGACCACCAGATCTGTCTGTTTGTTCCCTGGTTCTTGCCCACCTGAGGCTGTTTGGTGTTTCCTGTTCTAGGCTTTTGCCTTTCTTCAAAGACCGCTCAGCTTAGGCCTTAAACCACCCTGCCCTGTTGGCTTAGCTGTAGTGTCTACCATGTCGGAGACCAGAGTTGGAGCCCGGCACATGCACCGGCTCACCTGAGCTCTCCCACAACCTGATTATCATCTGTTACTTGTCTGAGTGTTTTCATAAGGGTCCATTCATTTAACCCATTAAACACCTGTCAGATCACCACTCACAGTAAACCTGAACCTTATGGACACTCCGTTTCTTTCTAAAATTACCAGGTGTTTGTCTTTATATTAGATTAGATTAGATTCAACTTTATTGTCATTACTCAGTATACAGGGTAACGAAATGCAGTTAGCATCCAATCAGAAGTGCAAAACAGCAGAAGTGCAGTATAATACAGTTAAATATCAAATGTACAGGTAAGTAATATGTACAGATGAGTGCAGTTATCTACAAAGAGTTGTATCTATATGTTCTTCTCCATTTTATCAACAGGAAAGCGATGGAAGGAGAGTTCTGGGCCCATGTCAGAGCGATGAACACAGACCAGAATACAACACTGTCGTGGGGAACCAGAGTTATAGAGAAGGGAAAGTTTGGCAATTTCTTTATTTGGACCCTTCATTTTGATTTTTTATGTGCAAATGTCATGATGTAACTAGTTATAGACATAACAAATTAAGAAGGAATTCAAACAGGATCTAGAAATCCACTCAATTTTTGCCAAAATGAATATCAAGATAGCTTTGCAGCACCTGAAGGGTTCAAATTCAAACTTTTTGAACTATTAGGGTCCCCAAATACACAAATTAATGTACCGAAGTCTAATAAAAGTGGGTTTAGCAAAATATGACCCCTTTAAGCAAATTACTTTTTGATTGGTGTTTCAGTGTGTGGCATCCCTTCTTGCTGCCAGCCTTGAGCCAGTTGGAAACAAAAAGGATACCATTTTACCACTCTTCCACTCTTCTACTGTACCATTCTTCAGCTGTTGGACAGATGCCCAATACTCACTGTGTGACAAATACAACCGGAACCCAAATGCAGACCGACACTGAGGTAAGGGCCGGAGAGAGAGAAAACAGAGAAGACAGACAGAGACATGACACACTGTGCATCAGCTCTAATCCATTGCCAGCCTTAACAGCTGCTACAATTACTATCTTAGTAACCAGTCACTTCTCTTTGTCAAATGTATCAGGGTTTTCATGCATCCTTTGGGCTTAGTGATGCAGACACTTTGTCTGAAATCTGTTTTGTGAGCTGTTAATGATGTGTCTCCCTCCCAGTTCTGTGTCTCAGACAGAATATAACGTTTCCTGCCAAGTCTACAGTGAGGTATTTTCAGTGTCTGTTGCAGGCAGCAGGTGCAAAACTCAAAGTACACATAAGGTTAAAGCTGAATTTGAACCTGAGGTGTATTCTTTATAATAGCAGACATATAGCATATAATAAAAAATAAATAATAACTGTATACCATTTCAGAATGCATATACACTACAGGCCATACATTTGGAAGCAACAGTGCCCTTGTTAAAAACCAGTATGAATTTTTGGAAGCACCATATAATGATCACAATGAAAGGTTATTACATACTCTGTAAGAACAATGAAATGTGTTTGTTTTCTTGAGGTGGTGAAACAAAAACAACATGTTCTGGTCAGGACATGAAATGAATGTATTTGAGTGACTCTTTTATAATAATCATGTTTATTTGTTGCAACGTACACCATTGAAACTATGATCTCTTTGGTACAAACGTGATCTTGCTTTGAGACTTTTGTCTGTAGTGTATGTATATTCATTGCATGTTGTGAGTGTAGTGTTGATGGGTCACCACACTGTAAACGATGGACATAAATTTGTGTTAGTTTAACTGAACTAAAACCCAGACAACTCCCTGTATCGTCAGTGTTAGCTTTGAAACATTCATGCACATGGTCCACATGTTTCCATATTCATTTATTCAACCAGCCACCATCCCACAGCCACACTTCTGACCAAGCTGACCTGCTCTTTAGAAGGGTTGATAAAAACACTGGTCCTGAAATAGAAGTAACCTTGAAATGACACTGATGTGTGGAGGGAGCTCTGTGCAGCTAAATGCCATTCTTTCATTTAGTCTGAAAAGGTGTCAGTGTGTGTGTGGTTTTTAAAATATATATTTTTTCTTTAGTTCTAAAAATAATAATATAATAAATAGATTATCTTTAGTGCTTTCTTCCCCTCCTTGAATCACCCTCTTATCGTGATGGAGGGGTTGGAGTGCCTGAGTGATCCTAGGAGCTATGTTATCAGAGGCATTAGCCCCTGGTAGGGTCTCCAAGGCAAACTGGTCCTAGGTAATGAGTCTGACCAAGAGCGATTCGAAAACTCATATGAGTGTTACAACAAAGGACCGTGCTTCCCTCGACCGCACCAGGGTTACTACCCTGGAGCCAGGCCTGGGGGAGGGGCTCTTTGGCAAGCACCTGGTGGCCGGGTCTTAGCCCATATGGCCCAGCTGGGCTCAGCCCGAAAGAGCTGCACGGGCCCATCCTCCTGCATGCCCGCCACCAGCAGAAGGAGCGATATGGGTTCAGCACTCAGTGGACTGGGTGTTGGCCAGGCACGGAGGCCCTGGCGATACGATCCTCATCTACCAAAAGTTGTTACCGTGACGTGGAGTGTTACCTCCCTGGAGGGGAAGGAGCCTGAGTTGGTGCAGGAGGTTGAGAGATGCTGGCAAGATATAGTCAGGCTCCCCTCTACACACAGCCTGGGCTCTGGAACAAATCTCCTCAAGGGAGGTTCGACTCTTTTCTGTTCTGGAGTTGCCCAGGGTGAGAGGCGCAGAGCAGGTGTGGGGTTACTTGTAGCTCAGCACCTGCACATTGGAGTTTAGCCCAGTGAATGAGAGGGTTGCTTCCCTACGCCTTCGGTGGGGACGGACTCTGACTGAAGTGCTGTTCAGTGCTGGCTGGCTGGTCTAGCTGCGGTGCCATAAGAACTGGTGCAACACACAACAAGGACTTAACATTTTCAAAAGCTGCTTGACACTGGGTAGACCACACAAACTTAGCCCTTCCTTTCAATAAATCAGTAAGGGGAGAGACTACCATGGAAACGTTTTTGCAGAAAGCCCACATCAACTGTTTTTTACTTGTTGGCACAGGATACTGTACCACAGCCTGAACCTTCGCCACAACAGGATGAACTAGACCCTGACCAACCACATGACCAAGATATGTGGCAGTTGCTTTTGCAAACTCAGATTTCACAAGATTAACAGTGAGTTGTCCTTGAGCCAGGCGCTTGAACAGGGTTTCAATACGTCGGACATGATCATCCCATGTATCACTATACACCACAACATCGTCAAGATAGACAGCAGTACCCTCAAGACCTGCTACCACCAGGTTCATGAGGCATTGAAATGTTGCTGGTGCATTGCGGAGACCAAAACTCATCACAATGTATTCAAACAGGTCGAATGGTGTTAAAAATGCAGAAATTTCCCACGCACGTGCAGTTAAAGGCACCTGCCAATGTCCCTTTAACAGATCAAAATTACTAACAAATTTGGCAGATCCAACCTGGTCTACACAGTCTTCCATTCTGGGCAACGGATAGGAATCTACTTTTGCTACATGATTAACTTTACGGTAGTCTGTACAGAATCGTGGGGAACCATCATGTTTACTAACAAGCAGGCTTGGTGATGCCCAGCTGGAGGAAGATGGAACTGCAATATTATTGTCTAAAATATACCTTACCTCAGACTCCAGCACTTTACATTTCTCTGCTGCACAACAGTAAAAACGTTGTTTAATTGGAGGAGAATCCCCAACATCAATATCATGCTCAATGAAGTTTGTGTGAATTGGAGTGTCGCCAAACAAAACTTTAAACTCTGTAATCAAAAATTTTAACCGAACCCTCTGTTGCTCATCCAAGTGTTTCAACAGGTTATCCAGGTTGCTTAAGCAGTCTGAATTTTTGAGCCTACCACAGATAACTGGATCATCTGGTGCCTTAACATCCCCATCTGAACCTGCATCCAGGACCTCTGGATCTGAAAGGACAGAATGAGCCAGTAGTGTGGGACCAACATTACTTTTCTGGACCACAGAGTCATCAACATCAAGAGAATCACCAGCACAATATGCCTTCAGAAGGTTAATATGGCACAACCGCGTGGTCTTTCTCTGATTCGGTGTTGCAATCATATAATGCCTGATCTAAAATCTGCTTTACAACAGTGTAAGGTCCTGCAAACTTGACCTGAAAAGATGTGGCCTCAACTGGTAAGAGAGCCATCACTTGGTCCCCTGGGCTAAATTGACGATATTGACTGTGACGATCGTACAACTACTTCATTTGCACTTGAGCACCTGCTAAATTTTTACTAGCCATCTCAACAGCTGTGTAGAGGCGGTGGTGAAAACCATTTATATAACTTACCAGTGTTTTCGGTGGCTCACTCTCAACCAAGCCATCATGCACTGCAGCTAAAGGGCCACGCACTGTATGACCAAAAACCACATCACTGGGGCTAAAACCCGTACTTTCTTGGACTACCTTCCTGGCAGCCAGCATTGTCTCTCACCTTTTACCCAATTCTGAAATTTCTGCCAATAGGCTTCAGGAACTAATTTGTACGCTTTCAAAACAGCTGATTTCACTGCAACATAGGTCAAACCTTCCTCAGAGCATATGGCTGAATAAGCCTCCTGCGCTCTCCCAGTGAGAACACACTGAAGCAAAAGAACACAATCTGCATCTGGCCACTGTCCAGCCTCAGCAACCCGTTCAAAGAGTGTAAAGAACGTGTCAGGATCCCTCTCATTAAATTTGGGTACTAAATGTAAACAAGCAGCAATGTCAGCACCCCTGATCCTGTATCAGTAGCAGAAGTTGAAAACACACCCGAAGAAAGCTTACCATCATGAATTAACAGCAACTTTGACTGCTCCAATTCCAATTTCATTCTCTCAGTACTTTGACGAAGTCTTTCCAATTCAAGTGTCTCTTACTTAATTTGTCCTGTTCAAACTGTAAAGTTAACAGTTCTTTCTGTTGCTCAAATGTTAACCCAACTGTGTGTGGAGCTGCTGCTAAATCCCCTGAACTAGGCCCCAGCTGGGCCTCACACACCCCCTCCTCACTTCTCTACAACACCCCATGATCAAGTAAAGATGACACAATTACATTCGGGAGCTCATCTTTACGCAATTTCTCTGCAACAGTGATACCAAAATGGTCCACAATACCAGCCAGCTCATCTTTTTTACAGGCCTTTAAGAACGCCACCGAAGGCACATAAAAAAAAACAGACAAAAAATCCATAATAATAATAATAATAATAATAATAATAATAATAATAATGATAATAATAGTAATAATAATAATAATAATAATGGATTGGATTTCTATAGCGCTTTTCTAGACACCCAAAGTGCTTTACATTATTAACCCATTATTCATTCGCTCTCACATTCACACTCTGGTGGTGATAAACTACATTTGTAGCCACAGCTGTCCTGGGACAGGCTGACAGAAGTGTGGCTACCAATTCATGCCTACGGCCCCTCCGACCACCACCAAACATTCATACACCAATGTGGGTGGCACTGGAGGCAGAGAGGGTGAAGTGTCTTGCCGAAGGGCACAACGAACTGACTAGGACAGAGCGAGATTTGAACTGCCAACCCTTCGGTTATTGGAAGACCCGCTCTCCCACCTGAGCCAGAGCTGCCCCATACTTACAAGTTAACCACACAACAAGCACTGTGTCCACTGTCAGCTGTGCAGGAAGGGCAAACAATAACCTCCAGAGAATTCCCCCCTACCTGCCTAACCAAGACGGACTAAATCTCAACCCTAGACTTCATGTGGTTCTGCAGTGGGTGTTTTAAGCAATTAAACCAGTGGGATTGCAAAGCAACCTGCATGCAGGCCACCCCACAAACCCCCACAGATATGCCCCCAAGATAGCTGACTGAAGCCAGCTAACACTAACTGGTCCCCACAACACTACAAAAACAACAAACTGACACAACCTAAAGAGAATGTGCCCTACAGCCTCACGGAGAAATCTCTCTTCTGCATATCAAAAACAGTGACACTTACCTTTTGTATGGAACACAAAAACCCAGCACTGGATCACAAACAAACACTGTTGGAGAACAAAATGGTGCATCCCCTACAAGCCAGCAACACACCAGAGCAAGAACAAAGACCAACTCAGCTGGACCAATTTACCGAATCAGAGTGAGAGTGAGGCTATCACACACACACACACACACACACACACACACACACACACACACACACACACAGAGGCACAATACAATCTAAATGTTTAGACCAGCCCCCATGTTATGACCAGGCTCTGAGGCCACAACAAAAAAGGGGAACACACCATAAATGAAGTTTAACATAAGAATACTTTATTAAATCAAATTAAGACAAATTAAACCAAATTAGACCAAATTAGGAATAGACAAACTAAAGTAAATTACAGAATGTAAATGAGCCATCAGTAATGTCAGTAGTGTAAGTGTGCATGGGTGAACGTGTGCTGATGTGAGTGTTGAAAAGTGCAGAACAGAACAAAACATAACCAAACCAAGGGCTGAAAAACCAAGAACCTGTGAGGGCAGAGAGCAGAGAGAGAGTGAGAAATACAGGCAGACTATTTGAGGACAGGAACTCTGGGCGCCACGGGTGTTCCTGATTTCCCCATCAGGTGCCTGTTAGAAGACAAGAGCTGGAATAACACATAGAACCCCCAAGACGACCCAAGGGGCTGTAACAATACGCACAGACAACAGCACAGACAACAGTACCTTCTTGGAGTTTCTTGATGGTGCACTGGAAGGTACTCCAGAGCAGTGTTGGACTTCTGTGCAAGACACAGTTTGTCCATAACAAACATTATATTCTAGTGATACCACTTTTCTGTAGACTGAGTACAAGTACAAGCACTCGTGTGTTTTACAACCTGCTTAAAATAGCTTTGTTTAGCTTCAAATGGAAGTGTCCAGAGTGCAACTAAAGGGCCAAAATTCCTCATCATGAGGGGATAATGCTCAAGTAAATGGTGCTCTGGAAGGAGTTGGACATCAGGGAACAGTTCCTTATATCTGGTCCTGTGCTCAATTATTTTGCTGCGCAGGTACAAAATTGATTCCTCTATGTGTACAAGGCCAACAAGTTCAACAATGTCTTTCAAATCCTTTAATACAAGCCAAGCCGGCTCATCTTCTGGAACTATGAGCTGATCAAAAATGGCAGGAGCCATAAAAGGCTCCAGTTCTCATGAGCATTTCCACCTCTACTTGTCTGACTAGAGATATTCTGAGGCAGCACATGTGGTTTGTTCGTTTTATCTGACCACTTGGAAGGGAAAGACAACATGGATTCATTGAAATCATGCAGTGTAAATAACTTCTTTGATATCGCTGACCACAAGCAGTATGCAAGCTCGCCTGGAATAATACCTTCGAGCAGGTCATGTGCAAGATCAGGGGGAAATCCAGAGACAACATGAAAATGAGACAGGCCTGAAATGTTTCATTCTCATATATTTCTGATAAAAGTCTGACCACTCACTTTATTCAGTCCAAATAAAATAACTGGCTGAGCCTCCTGTCAGTCATCCGCCGTCCCGTACCCAATACCAGTACCCCTGAGTCTGATGTTTCACTCCCGCTGCTCGTCCTGTGTCTAAGATTTGAATGGATAGGACTCAGATGCACGTGTTGAAGGAAAAAAAAAAAACAGATTTATTAACAGAAACAACTAAAGGAACAAACAGAAAAACCCGACTGCAGCAGTCGGAGTCTGATGAATGAAGGACGGAGATACAGTCCAGGAGTCGGACGTTCTGGACGCCACGGACAGGTCTGCACAAAGTGACCGTTGGACTCATACATGTACATGTATGTGGTGTCACTGAGTGTAGGAGGATGTAGGATGACCAATGTATGGACTACCAACCCTCAAATGTCCACCCACAGTTTCAGGGTCTGCACGCTCACAGTACGGTCCACTCCATCCACACCCTTAAATACAGACCACACCCTTAAATGCAGACCACACCCTTAAATTCAGGGTCTCCTAATGGAACAGTCCGCCTGCAGCAGGTGGGTGATGTGTCTGATTGCTGAGGGAGGGGTCTGTGGCCACGCTGAAGCAGAACCACACCTCCACCTTCGCTTCCGCCTTCGCTTCCACCTCCACTTCCACCGTGCACATCAGGTGAGAGGAGGGGAGCGTCAGAGCTGAGGCAGGGGGAAGTGGGTGGGGCTTTGGAGGGAGGAGGGTTGTTCATGTTCAGATTTTTACTAAGTGGTGTGAGAAATGCCAGATCAGTAGGTGTAGCTTCAACAGTTATGGGTATTTGTACTTGTTATTGGTAGTTCTACTAACACCACTGTTCTAGATTCTAAAAGTTCTGGTTCCGTTTGATGTGCATCCATGTGTCTCCCCCTGTTCCCCTCCTTCTCCCTCTCTCTCTCTCTCTCCCTCTCTCTCTCTCTCTCTCCTCCTTTATCCCTCTGTCTTTAACCCTTTAACTTCCTGGTTTCTACCTGTTAAAGTTTTTTTTTTTTTTTTTTTTACGCCTGGAAGATTCGGCTGGTGTCTATCCTTGAAGAGTCTGCTTTATTCCAGCTCTAAATGGAAAGGCTCATTACTTAATCTTTGTTATGATTTGGTGCTATATAAATACAATTTGATTGACTGATTGTTCTGGCTAAACTGTGTATAAAGTCAATCAAAGTCCTTTCTATTGAAAGGTAAATAAAGGTTTTCTGCCTTTTGAATTAATTTGGTCATAGGTTTTGTGGAAAAACAGATGTGCTGTTTGTTATGTGGGTCTGCTAAATAACACAAAAAGACACAAATTTCTGATTTAGATATTATCTATCTTAAAATCTTTAAAATGGAACTTATAAAACAAAAGAATGTTTTAAATTTGCTCCCTCAGCTACTAATTTTGTAGACACAATTTAAATAAATTTCTCATTCTATTTGGGTTACACCACTTGACATTTTCATGGACAGTAAGTTTTAAACCGAGGGGGAAAAGTACAAACCCCCTCTCAAAATGTATAACACAAGTAAAACTGAAAAGTCAACGCACTAATAAACTTGACTCAAGCATTTAAATCAAATGTCCATAATATTTTTAAATTACTAACCTTGTCACCCGTGTTTTGTCACTGATCCTTATATTAACACTGAGCCCCCGTAGGTTAACGAGGGGCCCCGTAGCTTAACAATGGACCCCGTAGTTTAATAATGGACCCTGCAGGATAACGATGGACCCCGTAGGTTAACGATGGACCCCGTAGGTTAACGATGGACCCCGTAGGTTAACGATGGACCCCGCAGGATAACGATGGACCCCGTAGGTTAACGATGGACCCCGTAGGTTAATGATGGACCCTGCAGGATAACGATGGACCCTGTAGGTTAACGATGGACCCTGCAGGATAACGATGGACCCTGTAGGTTAACGACGGATCCCGTAAGTTAACAATGGACCCTGTAGGATAACGATGGACCCTGTAGGATAACGACGGACCACATAGGAAAACAGCAGGCCCCGTAGGTGTCACACAACTATGGCAACCTCAGAAGGTCCAGGTTTGTCTCAGGTTAAGATGCAAGGTAAACCTGACAAACCCTTAAGTCTGGGTCTTTAATTTCTCTTTTTAAATTGGATTTTCTTGAGTGTAGCAGGAAATACAAACATTATAAGTCTGGAGTATGCAGCAGATCCATACTATATGCACTTTTATGCCCAACATTTCAGGCATGCTATAACACAGGAGATGTTCGGTGCTGTCAGCTGAAGTATGTCTGCAAACACTCGGGGCAAGTGAACCTGTCCCCTAAAGCTGAGGCACTAATGAGTGATAGGAGACTCTTAAATATGTAGAAATAAATACATGAGAGATTTGAGCCATGTCTGAAACTGGGAGTACATTTGAGACTATTGATACTGTGAGGTTACTACACAGTAGAAGCCAGGTATAAAAATAAGGCAATACAAGCTGGTATTTAACAAGCTGAGCTGAGCACCGGAGACAGCAAAATCATTTATTCCCAATATACTTCAGAATTTTTTGTTTTTTTTCAGAGGTACATTAGAACATTAAAAGCCTTGTTAAAAGCCTTGTTAACTAACAAAGCTATATGCTGGAGTAGTACAAATCAGCGGCCATGGTAGCATCACAGCCATGCCTGGTAGCGGTGAAGTAAGGCGCACACTAACATCAGGGGTGGAATCTTTGAAAGCTTTGGAAAATATAGGGCCTTATTAAAAGTCTCCACTATAGCATGTGTAGAGTGATTTACAGAAACACATGTTAAAAAGCAGGGAAAACACCAGAGTCCTGCACCGGAGACCCAACAGGTAACCACCAAAAACATTCAGGGATGGATCAGTAATTTAAACTAATTTATTTCTCATTTCATTCCCACACATTTGCATGGACAAGATAAAATAGCTTCTTGATATCCAGTAACAGTGACAATGAAATTCCTGCAAAAAAAAAAAAAAAAAGCTGCCTGCTGCTCCAAAGATCCAACCTCCCTGCCTGACAGACACTCCTCCACACCGCCAGGGAAAAGACACCCCTCCATGACGCCAGGGAAAAGACACCGCTCCACATCACCATGAGAGGGAAAACTTTCAAACACTATCTTTAAGAGATGTAATGTGTGAGTAATTTGTTGATTAAAATGTTTAGAGAGGATGGTTCCATCCATCCATCCATTATCCACCGCTTATCCGGGGCCGGGTCGCGGGGGTAACAGTCTAAGCAGGGATGCTCAGACTTCCCTCTCCTCAGACTCCTCCTCCAGCTCTTCCGGGGGGACCCCGAGGCGTTCCCAGGCCAGCCCACAGACATAGTCTCTCCAGCGTGTCCTGGGTCTTCCCTGAGGTCTCCTCCCGGTGGGACATGCCCAGAACACCTCCCCAGGGAGGCGTCCAGGAGGCATCCAAAACAGATGCCCGAGCCACCTCAGCTGGCCCCTCTCGACGCGGACGAGCAGCGGCTCTACTCCGAGCTCCTCCCTGGTGACTGAGCTCCTCCCCCTATCCCTAAGGATGCGCCCAGCCACCCTGCGGAGGAAACTCATTTGGACCGCTTGTATCCGGGATCTTGTCCTTTCAGTCATGACCCAAAGTTCATGACCATAGGTGAGGGGAGGAATGTAGATTGACTTGTAAATCCAGAGCTTCTCCTCTCGGCTCAGCTCCTTCTTCACCACGACAAACCGATACAGCGACTGCATCACTGCAGACGCTGCACCAATCTGTCTGTCAATCTCACGCTCCATCCTTCCCTCACTCGTGAACAAGACCCCGAGATACTTAAACTCCTCCACTTGGGGCAAAGACTCCCCACCGACCCGGAGAGGACAGACCACCTTTTTCCGGTCGAGAACCATGGCCTCGGATTTGGAGGTGCTGATCCTCATCCCGCTCACTTCACACTGGGCTGCAAACCGCCCCAGTGCACGCTGAAGGTCCAGGTTCGATGAAGCCAACAGGACAACGTCATCTACAAAAAGCAGAGATGAAATCCTGTGGTCCCCAAACCGGACCCCCTCCGGCCCCTGGCTGCTCCTAGAAATTCTGTCCATAAAAATAATGAACAGAACCGGTGACAAAGGGCAGCCCTGCCAGAGTCCAACATGCACCTGGAACAGGTCTGACTTACTGCCGGCAATGTGAACCAGGCTCCTGCTTCGGTCATACAAGGACCGGACTGCCCTTAACAGAGGGCCCCGGACCCCATACTCCTGAAGCACCCCCCACAGGATATCACGAGGGACACGGCCGAACGCCTTCTCCAGATCCACGAAACACATGTGGACTGGTTGGGCGAACTCCCATGAACCCTCAAGCACCCGATGGAGAGTGTAGAGCTGGTCCAGTGTTCCGCGACCGGGACAAAAACCACATTGTTCCTCCTGGATCCGAGGTTTGACTATCGGTCGGATCCTCCTCTCCAGTACCTGGAACAGACTTTCCCCGGGAGGCTGAGGAGTGTGATCCCCCTATAGTTGGAACACATCCTCCGGTCCCCCTTCAAAGGGGGACCACCACCCCGGTCTGCCAATCCAGAGGTACTGTCCCCGACTGCCACTATTACAGAGACGTGTCAGCCAAGACAGTCCCTGCACATCCAGCGACTTAAGGTACTCAGGGCGACTCTCATCCACCCCCGGCGCCCTGCCACCGAGGAGCTGTCCAACCACCTCGGTGACTTCAGCTTGGGTGATGGACCAGTCCACCTCTGAGACCTCAGCCTCTGCTTCCTCCATGGAAGACGTGGCAGTGGGATTGAGGAGATCCTCGAAGTATTCCTTCCACCGTCCGACAACATCCCCAGTCGAGGTCAGCAGCTCCCCACTTCCACTGTAAACAGTGTTGGTGGGTGAGTTGTAGTTATGACTATTATATTTGACAGGTGACAACTTTAAGCCTCATGGGAGGAGTTGATGTCAGTGAGACAGTTTGGAGGACGATGAGGCAGCTAATGCCATAAACCTTAACTGGAGAGGAGTTAATGGGAAGACAGGTTTTTGTGGTTTGCAGTTGAAGTAAGTCATTAATGGCATGTAGTTACATGTATCATGGTAAAACTAGCTTCCACATTTTATTCTATTTTTTAAAGAATGCAATCATTTCTGAAAGGAAATTTACTATACTTTAATTATCTTCATATATTTGTTGAACTTGTCATTTGTTTCCTGTGAATGAAAGTAAAATGTTTGTTTTCAGATGAACAGTGTGGCTGAGATATATCTGGGTTCAAGTGTGTTTTAGGAATCCAGTTGATCTGACTCATCCTGTACCACACTTTCATCCAAGTGCCTGGATGACTGAGAATCTTCATCCAAACATTCTTTTCAGATGTTGTCAGGAGAAACAAATTCACTTTAAATTTCACCAACCAAGAAATAGAAACATTTATGAAACGATGGCTTCAGCTGGCTGGTGATCGGGATGGTGGATGCAAAAGAAGAATGGAGAGGACTGCCTGACAATTAAAGGACTTTTTACCCCACGCCTCTGAAGGGATGGTATAAGGGTTTTTGGTTCAGTTTCTTTGTTTATTTGTTTAACATTTTAGCCACAAAACTATTGGTTGAATTCAGACCAGACTGAGTTTATAGATTGCCAGTGACCCAGAATAGATGTCATTACATTTTGAGAAAAGTAGTTTTCATTTAATTTTTTTAAAATGATTTTTTCAAATCTTCCCATTTGCTTATTTTGGGTGAAATATGTGGGAGGGGTGGGGTTTGTTAACTTGTTAATTTTCACTTGTTAATTATTGGGGTGATTGGATTGTATGTCTGTTGTGTTCAAATTAATTGTCCCAACTTTTATACTTTTAAAAATATTCAGCAGTGTTCAGGTAGGTATTCTAACTCTGCCCCATTCAAATGAATACAGGTTACATTTAAAACATTTTCAAGGTTTTTCATGTCTACCATTCCTGCCTTCACATTTTCTCAACAATTGGTTTCAGCTCAGTTATCAGTATCAGTGGCTCAGCTCAGTAGTTATTTGTTCTCCTTGATCTTTATGAAACTACATATCTGAATGGAATGTTATTGATATATGAATGATATTCTCGCTTAATATTATCTGTTCTGTTGTCTGTTTTCCTTTGCTATAAATGTATATATCTGACAGCGGGGGGGCAAACTCATTTTCGATCTGAAGTGGGCTGGGCCTGTAAAATAATAACATAACAGCCTGTAAAATATTACAACTCCAAATGTTTCTTTCTCTTAGTGCAAAAAATGACATTAAATTTAAATATTTACATCCATGAAATTTAAGAGAAATAAGTGCATTTTACCAATATGCCTCAAATGATCATTTCTATATTATGGATTGGATGCTCGAAGGCACAAAACATTTAGTAACAGGCAGAATGTTAAAATTGCACAAAATTTTCTTTAGACATTTCAGGTTTTTCATATTTGGGAAAAAGTTAAATCATATTCTGAAAGTGTTACATCTACAAAGTTTTCTTAAAAATGTGAATAACACAAACAACCTGAAATTTGTTAAGAAAAATAAGTGCAAATGTAAATACACAAAACATGTATCAAGCAGAATTGTGTTAAAATTGTACTTCTCTTAATGGTCATATTTCAGATTATTCACATTTTGTGTGAAAGGATAGTTTGTAAATGTAAACATTTTTTATAGTAATAGTATTTTACTGATCTGTATGTGGAACCTGGACTAAAAGGATTTTAACTCCCCTGATGGCTAATATCTTCAGTGTCATTTTTGCATTTCACAAATTTACCCCATATGCTAGATTGGACCCTTTGCTAGGCTGGTTTTGGCCCACGGGCCATGTGTTTGACATCTGTGTCATTGTAACTGCTCATCATTGTATACATACATAGGTTTAATTTTTTTCTAAACTGTTGAAATTGCATTTATATCATTAAAACAATATTTTGAGAAATGTGTTATTTTTCCCATTTCAAAGCCTTATTAACACAGAAGTTTAACTGCTTCACCTAATCTTAGCAAGTACATTAACTAAATTTTTGCTGTAGTAACAACTGTGGTTTCGGATGACAGCTTCACTCATTTTTTCAGCAAGAAGTATTAAATAGTGGTTAAGATTTTAATTCTCTATGTGATGAATATTTGGCCAAAATCCCTTCTAATGTATGTGGTTTGGTGTGGCTGATGGTCTTGTTATAGCTCATATTTAGCAGCTAGCAGAGGGCCGTCATTCATAGCCTTTGGGTCACACTGGGAAAAATAGGCCAGAAAACATCCGTTGTGGGCCAGATTAGGGCCACATTAGTTCAGTCTGGTCTTTTTGGCTGACATCTGGCTAAGTTCTGGCCCGTGTTTGGCTCACCTCTAGCTGCCGGACTCACACCATGTAAATGCCGTCATTCCAGGTCACAAGTGGGCCACGTGAAAATGGGGAGTGTGGGCCAGAACTGGGCCAGAAGAATTTTGCTATGTGGGATTTCAAAGGGATGGGTTTTTACATGGACTGAATGTACTGAGTGTTTTTGTTCCCTCCGCCAGGAGGTATTGTGATCGCTTTGCTTTGTGTGTTTGCATGTGTGCGTGCGTGCATGTTTATTTGTTAGGAAGATAACTCAAAAAGTTATGGATGGATTTTCATGAAATTTTCAGCAAATGTTGATACTGGCACAAGGAAGAAATGATTACATTTTGGTGGTGATTGGGGGAGGGGGTTGGGGGGGCCACAGGGGCCCACTGATCTGCCTTGGCAGCGGTCTGCGCTCGCTGAGTGCTTTTCTTGTTGCAGCTGTCCTTAATTAAGTTACAGCCTCTTTGTAATGTAATTCCTGTAGAAAAGCCAGTAGAAGAGCAACACCTGTAATGAAAGCATGTGCTATCTTGGCACCGCAGACATGCTGTAGTCAATTTTTGAACCAGTCACTACCAATGAAAGAACAAGGCACTTCCCCAACAGTTAGCTGAACCATTCGACTCTAAAATAAATGACCTGCTGACTTCAATTACACAAACTTCCTCCTTTTGACAAACGTTGATCACAGCTAATACCTACCACACAGTAGCGAGATAGCATTTTTACAGCACAACAATTAAAATGTGAAATTATTTCACACATAGAATTCAAAACAAGTATTGTGAGTATTTATGATATTTTTGCTGGCCTTTCATTTGCCACATTCAGTTTGAAAGTAAAACCATGTCTTTGCTTTACCAGACTGAAACATTAATAAATTCCTAGCTTGTGCAGCGATGGGAATTATTTGTTTAAAACAATCTTTTCATCACAACTCTAATTTTAAAAGGATATTGGATGATTCATCGTGTGAGTGTATAATGTGTGTGATATGTTTGATGTGAGGACTGTCACAATCCCCTGTGTGTCTGCTTTCTTTTAAACACCCTCCTGTTTTCATTTTTTGTTCCCACATCCATAGGCTGCACAGGTGTTAGAGCAGAGCTGTAATTACAGAGAGGCTCAAACACCACTTCAACAGAACCGCTCTGACCTTGTGTTTGCTGTACTACATATTTCCACATCACTGGACTGCATCAGGCACATGCAACACCATCCATCTAATCAATTACATCACTGTTGTTTGGAAAAACGGGCGATTCACACACACCTCTGCTATGTTAGATACTGCTTTTTTGTTTTCTGTCTGCTCATTTTTATTCGTCATGTATACATTTTACTGCAGAAGAGGTCCTCTCTTCTATGTACATTTCTATCTAAGGTTCATGAGCGGAAGGTACTTGACTTGAATGAACTGAATACAAATAAGATTTAATTTGATCAGATGTCAGTGACAACCTTATTCCCACCTCAATACCCACACTATCCCTCATCAGCATATACAAACAAATGTACGAGTATGTATGTACAATGTACTCAAGCTGGTGTAGGCATGTCTGGTTAAGGACTGGTAGACACACATGGTTCTAACATCCATTTGTTACCATGACTATAAATAAATGTAAGAAATCCACATTTTCAGATGTGGCTAGGGATGGGAATCGAGAACTGGTTCTTTTTGAGAACGGGGTCCCAGTACCTCAATTCCTTGGAATCGTTTGCCTGCCTGCTTAACGATTCTGCTTATCGATTCTGCCTTCGTTGCGCATACGTGATGACGTCACACGTACACTGCATTGTTTTGGTCAGAACGAAGACAACATGGTGTTGAAGCAGAAACGGTCCAAACAGACCACACCAGGTCCAAACAGACCGCACCAGGTCTAAACAGACCGCACCAGGTCCAAACAGACCACACCAGGTCTAAACAGACCACACCAGGTCCAAACAGACCATACCAGGTCCAAACCAGTGGCGGCTGCTCGTCTTTCAGACCGGGGAAGGTCATTGTTGGCTTACATTAAAAAAAAAAAAAAAAAAGTCAAGTTATTTACACATACATTCGTCCCTCCGTTCCTTTTTCAGAAAATGCTCAGTGTCCTTATCGTACCAGTAGGCGTCTGTGGTGGAAAAATTTACTTTTTATATTTTATACTCTTTATATTTTATACTGTTAGTACATCTTCTTTTAATGCTGAGTCATTAGTCATTATGTGTGATGTTTACCACTCTGTAACACCCCCAACCCAGGAACGGAGTTCTTGCCTTGAGTTAAAACCCAAACACCTAAATGTCTGAATGTGTAGATAGAGAATGGCGCCTGCACTCCAGATTGGATCCAAGCAAGGTTAGAGTGGAGAGGTCATCATGACCTCTTCACGGAGCAGAGAAGGAGTAGTATGGGGTGGTACGATGTACGTAAGGAATGACATCATAGTTTGAGGGGGTTGGATTTGGTTCTATATAATCTTTAGTTTTCTCTTGTTTAAGCAGACTTCACTTACAGAGTTTCTCTGTGATTGACTTCTCAATAAATGCATTTATTTATTTTAACTCTAACTTTCTCTCCTCCTCTTTGTGTGTGGGTTATCAGTTGAACATTCCATAACAAATTGGCGCTGCGAGCAGGGTTCCATGTGTGCTGTCGGGCGGGGGAACGGAGGTTGGTGGACTGATCATCCTACGGGCCAAAAAAGCGGCTGTAGCCCCGTGGTAAAACGACACCGCAGACGGGGGACCGGCCCCGAGCCCCGCCCGTCTCACCACTGGAATCGGAACTGAGTTCAACGCCACACACGGTGAGAAAGTTACAGTTTGGGGTGTTGGGGCTGTTACTCTCTGTGTTCCAAACTCACGTCACTGGGCACGTCACTGAAACAATAGTGGCGTGCGATTCGGGTTTATATATATATATAAAAAATAAATAAATAAAATAAAATAAAAAAAATAAAAATGAAAAATAAAAAAATAATAAATAAAAAATAAGAATAAGTATATATATATATATAGACCTGAGTCGGGTTGCTATTGTATGCAAATACAATAGAGTACAGGCGTTTTTTGGGAGATTTTTTTCGCCTTCAACCAAAAGAAAATCGTATAGGGTTGCTATTGTATGCAAATACAATAGAGTACAGGCGTTTTTGGGAGATTTTTTCGCCTTCAACCAAAAAGAAAATCGTATAAGGTTGCTAGTGTATGCAAATGCAATAGAGTACAGGCGTTTTTGGGAGATTTTTTCGCCTTCAACCAAAAGAAAATCGTATAAGGTTGCTAGTGTATGCAAATGCAATAGAGTACAGGCGTTTTTGGGAGATTTTTTCGCCTGCCTTCAACCAAAAAGAAAAATCGTATAAGGTTGCTACTGTATGTAAATACAGTAGAGTAAAGTTTATAACAAACTTGAAAGCGTTTTAGGTGATTTTTTCGCTGACAACTGAAAAGAAAATCAGGGTTTTTAGTATTTTGTTCGCCAAGGAACAAAAACCACTTAGAAGACGTTCTAAGTGTAAAAATGGGAAACCGGCCGGGGCACAGTGACGGGGGTGTGGACAGAGAGGCCCCTATTCCAAAACCCATGGGTAAAAAGAAAATATGGGGAAATTGTGCTTGAATGTGCTGATTATTGGGTAAACATGGGTATTTTTTCTAAAATGCCAACTTTGGGTGTGCAAAAACTGAATGAGTTAAAGGGAGGCAAAGAGAGAAAAAACAAAGTCAGGGAATTTAAACAATAGGAACCTTGTAACAAATGTTTTGAGATGTGGTGAATGAAGCAAAAACAAACTGAGGCATGTGTAACCGTAGATGACACCATCTAGCTGTGTTTTTTTCCCTTTATGCCTAATTTGTTAGAATATTTAAACCACTTCTTTTCATTCATAACTTTATACTTCCCTTGTATTTTTGTGCGACGTCTGTGCTACGTCTGTAAGATCTGGTAAATTATGCTGCTGGTTATAAAAACAGATATAAAACAGATTATACAGATTAAACAGTTATATTTTAGATTGTCAAGGAGCTTGAGCTCCGCCACTTTACCATATACTATATGCCCCCCCCTTGTGTTTCTGTGCAGGCAGCGAAGTTGGTGTCCGGGTCTGGACGCCTGCCCACAAAGACGCCGCGAGAACCCGCCCCCCCTCCCGGAACACTCAGCCGTAATTCCAGAACCGGCCAAACGTCAACGGGCCCCAGCAGGCCCCCCAGGTCTGCTGACCCCCGGCCTTCTCCACCACCGGAGCCAGACTCCACACAACCCGACTCCACCCCCGCTGCTGATGCTGCAGGCAGGGGGGAGGACTGACTTCTGGCACAGCTGCACAAATGCCCACGGTGGACCAGACGGTCCTGTTGTGGTGTTCAGGGCATGGACATTCACTGAAACATCTACCTGATCCATCCGAGGGACTTTCTGCAATGAACACAGACCCACTGGGTCCGAACTCAGGCGGCTTCTGGCTGCACAGATGACCCCTAGCCTCTGCCGGACGTTTTTTCCCACCTGAGGCTGTCTGTCTGCATGGACAAACCTGAAACAGGCCTGATGAGACAGTGGAAGATTCCAGACGCAGGGCAGGGGTCACTTTCATCAGACACTCTGGACTGGTCCGCCTGACCCCCCCCCGGGGAACAGCGTGGGCGGGGACCGGAGAACACTCGAGGCCCACCTACACCCGGAAAGGGGTGGTCCGACATGTGGAGGGGTGGGCCACCTCTGTGGCCAACCAGGACATGGGAAAAGGGACTGCCCACAGAGAAGGCGGGGCGGAGACAGCCACGTGGAGGGAACGGGGCAGGGGATTGGCTCGCGGCCCTGGAGGGCGGGTCTCCAGACACGGATTCCACACCCACTACAGCTTCTGCTGCACTGCCCAAGGGAGGAGGAGGTGACACACACACACACACACACACACACACACACACACGCTCAGCTGTGTACTGACTCCTATCAGAAGCTCCCTGTGGTTGATCTTACTATAAGCAGGTTTAAGTTATTGTTTTTAGTAGATAGTGGAGCTACATACTCTGTGATCAGACATGTAGACTTAACACCTACACTAAAGTTGAGTGGAAAAACTATTATTTCTGTGTCGGCTGGTGGTAAACAGGACAGAGAGAGCTTTACTGTTCCGTTGACATGTGTTTCACAAGAATGTACTTTCTAACATTCTTTTTTTACTCGCACCCGTCTGTCCCATTAATTTGTGTGGGCGGGATTTGATGTGCAAATTGGGGGTAAAACTTGAATCGGGTCCAGAGGGGTTAACGATAACTCAACAAAACACAGTCGCAGGCACAGATCTCCACTCACATTGTGTGTATGCACACACAATGGTTAGGTATGCTGCTGGGTGACCAGATTCTGTATACCACTGGAAAGTCTGTTCCCCCCAAATTACAGAAAAATGGGTCGAGCTAAGTGACAGCAGACTTCAGCCTGGCGCTTATGTCTCACCCCCAAATGATTTATAGTGTGCTTCTCATTTCAGTCCTGGAGGCCCTGACCCCACATATGAGGAAAAGTTTTTTCACACAGAGTCTGATAAGCTCACAACTGGTTACATGTTTTGGGATTCATATTTTTTTGGGCATTGTCTGTGTCACTGACTGATAACCAACATTCTTTTTACAGGCTTGGTGCTGCACCACGTATGTTGCTCTTTCCAAACCATGCCATGCAGATTGGAAAGACGTGGGCCCGTTTGTGGAAAAGGCCTTGCAGGTGTCAGATTTGTGTCCCACCTCTGACCCGGCCATCATGTTCGCTCCCCGACTGGGGGTATACAGACAGAGCATGATATCAGTGTTTCACTGTCAGAAAACTGTACAGTTGTTAAATGATGAAGCGCTCACCTGTATGTCTACATCTCCCACAGGCCTCTCACCCGTCTCCGTGCCACCCAAACTGGCTGATATCCCACCTGGTGTCTGGGCTACTGGTCCACATGATGTGGGTCTCGTCCGGAACTGCCCACTGGTCATCATTACCCCGCGATCTGATTACAGGCCATGTCAAAAACAGTCCGAGTTCTAAGCTTATTTGAATGTGGGAATTATAGTTCCATGTCCTGATTCACCGGTCAGGACCCCAATTTTTCCTGTGGAAAAAAGTGCGAACCCTCCTGACCCAGACACATGGCGGTTTATTCAAGACCTGCAGGCAGTAAACAAAGCCGTGGTTCCACACGTGCCCACGGTTCCAAATCCACACACAATTTTGTCACAAATTCCGCCATCTGCGTCTCACTTTTCTGTTATTGACCTGTCGAACGCGTTCACATCTGTGCCTGTGCATGCAGATAGCCAATATTGGTTTGCGTTTCAGTTCAAAAACAAAATGTACACATGGACACGCATGCCTCAGGGGTATTGTGAGGCCCCAACCATTTACAATTCCATTTTGGCTGAGTCGCTGTCCCACCTTGACCTCCCACCAGGTGTTGCTCTTTTGCAGTATGTTGATGACCTTCTCCTTTGTTGTCCTTCTTCACAGGCTTGTGTCGAGGCCACAAGGTCGTTGTTGCTTCACCTGGGGGAGGAGGGTCATAAGGTCAGCGCCAAAAAGCTCCAGTTTTGTAAACAGCAGGTTGTGTTTCTGGGGCACCTGATCTCTCAGAACCAAAGGCTCATCAATCCTAAACGGATTCGAGCCATTCAGAACATTGCTAGGCCGGTCACGAAAAAGCAGATGATGTCATTTTTAGGTATGACTGGTTATTGCAGGGCGTTCATTCCTGATTATTCTGAGCTCGAGCACCCTCTGACATCATGTATTCATGGTAAGGGCCTGAATGCACATGATAGAGTTGTGTGGACATCTGAGGCTGAACAGGCGTTCACGTCTCTCAAAATGGCCTTGGGTTCTGCCCCTGCTTTGGCCCTCCCTGACCCGGCCAAACCATTCACACAGACTGTGGATGAGAAACGTGGGTTTATGTCTTCTGTTTTGTTGCAGGCTCACGGTGACAGATTACGCCCGGTGGCGTATTTCTCCACTAAACTTGACTCTGTGGCTGCGGGTCTTCCTTCTTGCCTCCGTGCCGTCGCTGCATGTGAAAAGGCTGTGGCTGCATCACGTGACATTGTTGGGTATAACCCTTTGACTGTGTTGGTTCCACATTCTGTCTCTGTCATTCTTTTAGAGCAGAAGACCCCACATCTGTCCGCAGCCCGGTGGCGCAGATATACCACCGTTCTGCTGGACATGCCAAATGTCACTGTGAAGCGCTGTACGACGCTTAACCCCGCCACACTACTTCCGACTGCTGAGGATGGAGAACCTCATTGTTGTGAGGCCGCGTTGGAGCAGACATGTTCCCCTCGCCCGGACATCTCTGATGTGCCCTTGTCAAACCCTGACTTTGTTTTCTTCACAGATGGTTCTTCTTTTAGGGACGCGTCTGGCACGAACAGGGTTGGTTTTGCGGTGTGCACGTCCATCGACACGGTCTCCTCAGGCCCCTTGCCCTCACACTATTCAGCACAGGCGGCTGAGCTCGTCGCTTTGACGGAGGCCTGTAAGTTGGCTGAGGGCCATTCTGTCACTATCTTTACTGATTCCAGGTATGCCTTTGGTGTGGTGCATGACTTTGGGGCCCTGTGGAAGCACCGTAGATTTTTGAAGTCCGATGGTAAGCCGATTCTGAATGCATCTCTTGTGGCACATCTGTTGGATGCTGTTCTTCTCCCTTCTGCTATTGCAGTTGTGAAATGTCAGGCGCATCAGAAGGAAGACACTGACGTCACGCAGGGGAACTCCCGAGCAGATGCAGCTGCCAGGGCTGCTGCGTCCTTGGAGGCCGCCTCCTCCTTCTTGTCTCAGCAGTCAGAGGGGGCCCCTCCCGCGTCAGTGTCTGACACACAGTCCTTTGCCACTCCTGATGAAAGGCGTGTTTGGGCCTCGTGTGGTTGTGCACTGGATTCTTCTTCTGTGTGGCGTGCTGCTGATGGGCGACCTTGTCTACCCAAACATTTCTTCCCCTGGTTTGCTAAGTTGACACATGGCGTAGATCATGTGTCTAAGGGAGGAATGTTAGATGCTATAGCACAGTATTGGTTCACGAAGGGGTTTACAGTAGTTGCAGAGAAATTTTGCAAGAAATGTCTTATCTGTGCTGCTCATAACACTACAAAGTCTTTCCCATGTCGCTCAGCAGGTCACGAGCAACCACACCTCACCTTTGACCACCTTATGATGGATTTTGTGGAGCTGTCTCCAGCTGAGGGTAAAAAGTATTGTCTGGTGATGGTAGACATGTGGTCCAAATGGGTTGAATGTTTTCCTGCAAAACATGCAGACAGCTCCACAGTGGCTAAGGCTTTGTTAACTGAAATTTTGCCTCGTTGGGGGATCCCAAAAAGGATCTCATCAGACAACGGTACTCACTTTGTGAACACAGCACTAACTGAGTTAGGGAAAATGCTAGGTTTTGATCTAAAAACACACTGTGCATACCATCCACAGTCAGGGGGGCCTATTGAAAGGGAAAATAGCACCCTAAAATCAAAACTGGCTAAATGTTGTGAGGAAACAGGTCTTAACTGGGTCAAGGCCCTACCTCTGGTTTTCATGCAAATGAGAATGAGACGTAGGAGTCGAAGTGGGCTGAGTCCTTTTGAGATTATGTTTGGGAGACCCCATATACAGGTCTCCAGGCCCCCAACCAACCGGGTTGACATCATTGTTGGAGCATGACATGTTGTCTTAGTGTAGGAAACTCTCCTCTGAACTATCTCAAGTACAGGTACTGGTGAAATCAGCACTACCGGTTCCTGCAGAGGGGCTGCTTCATCCGCTGCAGCCGGGGGATTGGATCCTGGTTCGGGACTTCAGACGAAAGCACTGGAAACAGCGCAGGTGGCGAGGCCCTTTCCAGGTGCTCCTGACGACGCACACAGTGGTCAAGGTTGCTGAACGTGCCATGTGGATCCATGCGATCCACTGTAAGCGGTTTCTGGGAGAACGCCAACTGCTGCAGCCGAGGACGGGCCGGAGCATCGATCGACAGCGTAGACTGGACGACTGGACACCGGAGCTGGACACAGCTGTATCATGCACCTACACTCACAAGACTCACTGGTTGAAACCTAGCGGTGGTAACGACCCCAGTGACGTCTCATATACACTTATCCTTTGCCTGGTCGCTGGCGAGTGACTGAAGATCCCCTGCCCCACACATACACTGATTCGATGACGATGGAGGTGATCAAAGGGTCAGCTGTCACCTGCATCACCCTCCTGTGCCTGTACATGTGGTACATGGACACATTCTATCAGGTATCTGATCCTTCACCAACACATCACATTCCTGTTGCGCCCTGGTCTGTCGGAGGACAGCCAGGGTCAGAAGAGCTTCGGAGACGTCACAGCCGTGACCTCCACCTCATTGATCACCACGACTATAGCGATAACACATGGTGGCGAGTGACACGTGATCTGACACGACGTGTCACTAATCAGTCTTGCTATGTGTGCAGTTTGATGCCACACAGCTCACATGAAGATACTCTGTTCGCTCCTTATCCTCTCTCGATCAATCACACACTGTTGACAATGATAAAGTGGACAGTGGGTGATTGGCCGTCTGTCGAAGAGTATCCCTGGCTGAGGTGGAAACCCAACATGACCTTCAGAAACCCCAGAAATTTCTCTAGAGATACTAATACTACTATGGTACAGAAAAATGTTGTTTTTCGGCTGAGAGACATGTCTAATCCTTTTTCATTCCACAGTTGTGTTTCCATTCCCCAGTCACAGAACACACACGTTATAATTTGGGGCACACATCTGGGTGTAACATTACTCTCAAGGTAGCATGTGGGTTAGCAAATTGTGAAAACAGGACTGATAAATACACTTTTCCAACAACAGGGACACTCTCTCCTTCTCCATTTATCGTCGTTTATAATCTCACTGCATTATTAGGTAAGTCCCCACTGATACGTTATGATTCTAAGACTAATGTTACGACTACATATAATGACGTACTAGCTTTAACTCCTTCTGATTATGGGTATGTCTGTCCTACAGATATGGTGTGGACGTGTGGTCAACACTCTTATTTGTATTTCCCAGCATGATGGGCAGGTACATGTCACCTCTCTTATTTGGTTCCAGCTACCTCCAAATTGACCATCAGCCCAGTTATGGCCACCGCCTCACACCCGTGTAAAACGGGACCGGATTTCAGGTGGCCATAAGTTTGCAATCAGTATTATTCCCATGTACGGCCCTGCTCGTTTATCTTGGTACATAGAGGAGCTTTCTGTGGAGCTAGAAAATCTCACAGCGTCAGTTGGAAGAGGATTTGATGCTCTTACCAGTGAGATGAAGGCTCTCCGCACTGTCACGTTACAGAATAGGGCAGCTTTGGATCTCCTATTGGCCGAAAAGGGAGGTGTCTGTCATCTTATTGGCGATCAGTGCTGTACCTATGTACCTGATGTTACTGCTAACATGTCAGATGTCCACAATCAGCTTGATCACCTTAGACGGGTCCTACATGAGGAAAACACTGCATACACTACAACAGGTTGGGATTTTTGGGGCTGGCTGATGTCTGGGGGATGGAAGACAATGTTGATGAAAATTGTTGCTATGATTTTTGGTGTGTTTGTATTACTCCTTGTATTATCCTGTTGCATCATTCCAATAATACGGTCAATGATCAGCAATGTGATTGGTACTTTTAGTATGGTACTGCATGAAGTGATTGATGATGATAATAACGATTGTGATTTTGATGACTTAGATGATTTTGAGGATGACGAAGAAAGCAATGTGTAATCCTGTAATCCTTATGGTTTGATGATCATTTATAATCATTTATTGATACTCGTACGTAAATTTTATGTTTTTGCATGATTGATTCGGTTGAATAATCAAAAGGGAGGAAATGTGGTGGAAAAAATTTACTTTTTATATTTTATACTCTTTATATTTTATACTGTTAGTACATCTTCTTTTAATGCTGAGTCATTAGTCATTATGTGTGATGTTTACCACTCTGTAACACCCCCAACCCAGGAACGGAGTTCTTGCCTTGAGTTAAAACCCAAACACCTAAATGTCTGAATGTGTAGATAGAGAATGGCGCCTGCACTCCAGATTGGATCCAAGCAAGGTTAGAGTGGAGAGGTCATCATGACCTCTTCACGGAGCAGAGAAGGAGTAGTATGGGGTGGTACGATGTACGTAAGGAATGACATCATAGTTTGAGGGGGTTGGATTTGGTTCTATATAATCTTTAGTTTTCTCTTGTTTAAGCAGACTTCACTTACAGAGTTTCTCTGTGATTGACTTCTCAATAAATGCATTTATTTATTTTAACTCTAACTTTCTCTCCTCCTCTTTGTGTGTGGGTTATCAGTTGAACATTTCCATAACACGTCTTTTCCAGGACTGGACCAGTGTCCTCTGAATGTCCAACAGAGCTGGTCTGCTCAGACGGCCTTGGCCCAGTGCATTGTGGGTGTCAGACTTCAGCCTTTTTAAACTACAGATGCTCCTTTCACTGCGACCTAGCCAACAGTGTGATTGATTTAACTATCTACAAAACCATATTAAACTGAACAAGAAATGATTAAATTATGGAACTGAAACAAAAAAACGCTGAAATGATCTTAAATTGAAACAAGGAAGTACAGTGAGTGTGTTTTATTTACAGTGCAAGAAATGAACCAGTAATTTTGTTGTGCTTTCTCTCTTGATTTCCCAGCAGAATGTGTGACGGTATTAAACTGAACTGTGAAGGAGCAGATCTGAAAACAGCTGTCAATCAAACGGGATTCAGCCTTTCAACTGATCCTCCAATCAGCACGTGGGAATCTGGCGTCCAGCCCGGCCGAGCTCCGCCCACAGCTCCATTCACCCCCAGAGATGCCCAGCGTCCGGAGGCGGGACAACATGGTGGCATTTATCCAATTACTGTCCAGTTTTGAGGCAATGAAAAAAACAGTTCCACTCAGTCCCATTGAAGCCCAGAGACGGACACAGTCTGTGGACAAATGCACTGAGCAGAGATGGAGGAGAAAACAGACACGGGAATGGAGGAGAAGTGAACAACAGCCAGTCTGTTGGTTTGTGATAAAACTGATTCTGAACGAACTCGTCTGTGAGATGAACGTGTTCCAACACATTTGGAGTCAATAAAATGTCGACACAACCGAACATATTTAACCATTTAATTTTTGTAATTTTAAGGGAAGCCGGGCTTCCACTGCAGTCTATGAGAAATCGCCACTGGTCCAAACAGACCACACCAGGTCCAAACAGACCACACCAGGTCCAAACAGACCACACCAGGTCCAGTTGAACTCTGTCAAAGCTTCCATTTCTTCTAAAGGTGGAATCCCTCCAGTCTGCTCAAACATTCATCCACATGTGATTCATTTGATTCTCTACTCAGCGGTGCTTGTGAATCTAGTGTCAGAGTGAACACCAGGCTGTCATCTGGGTCCAGTTCTGGTTCTGGTGTGGGTAACAAACATTGTACCCCCTCAAATACAAGTTTCTGAAGGTAGAGGAAAGGAAATGAGGAGCACAACAACAGGAGACGAGCAGAGTCAAACCAGTTCCATGTAGTGGAAATCCAGCAATAGAGGAATTAGTAAAGAGTCTGGAGTTTCACTGTCACTGACACCCCCCCCCCCCCCCCCAAGCTGGGCCCAGCATCATCTGTTCTTATTATTAGTTCATACTGTATATGTTCTATTTTCTGTTCAGATGGAAATATAAAAGACAGTTACTGCAAACACACCCGTTTGTACTCTTTTATTCCTTCACCCAATGAGAATCAATGAGAGAATCGATAAGGAATCAGATCGACAGCAAAATCGATAATGGAATCATAATCGTGAAATTCTTATCAATTCCTATCCCTAGATGTGGCCTCAAGATTAAACAGCGATACGTTCTCACCTCCAACTCTTGGCCAAAATAAAGGTCCAAAAGATGTTTAGAGTCAGAGAAATGGAATAGAATTAGAAAGACAAAGAAAATGAACACAGTATGAAATAGACCACAAACACAAACCCTGGTATTCCACCATAACCATGACAACCACCTCCTGCCTAAGGGTTTTAATATGTAACTATGTCTCCTGGTTCAATATCTGACTTATATTAGTACATATAATCCTATATTCAAAAAGGAAAGTGACCTCTGTGTGTGTGTGTCTCGGGCATCACACAAAATCCAGAAGGAGCTGACTACTGCCGTTTGGCATACTTATGCATTTTTGGAAGATATTAGTTATTTTGGAAAACAGTAGCCTTACAAATGCCCAGACTCATAGAAGTGGGTTACTTAGCAACAGATAAACAATAGGGCCATGTCACCATGGGGTCAAATTTCATGTGCAGAAACTGTTAGTCAGCTGAAATGCCAGTGGAATTTACCAAGAAAGTAAAGGAATGAACTGTATCAGAAGATCTAGAATCTGCGGTTCCCCACAGGTCAACACACTAGTTTATTATATTAATATTATATTACTTATATATTATATATGTATTATTATATATATTTATGACTTATACTGACTTCTACGTGGTGCCCTGTGTGTCTAAAGTGGATTTCACATGAGCACTGCAGGTGAGGGCTCTTCACCAGACATCAGAAAATGATTAATTAAGGGTGTGAATGGACTCAAACAGGGTATAGCTTCTTTAAAGTAATGGGGGAAAAAAATCATTATTAAAATTATATTTTCATTTTTGTATAATCATGCAAAAATGAGAATTGTGTTTTATTGAGTTCACTATGCTGCACCGTCATGTTTCAACAGTTGCTCAAAATTTACTTGTGCTTTTGTCATTTTGTTTGTTACAGTGGACGATGGCATAGAGTGTTAAGATACGCTATATATTCAAAAGTATTCCCTCTCCTGCCTTGACTCACATATGAATGTCAGGTCCATCCCATTCCTAGTCTATGGGTTCAGTCTGACGTGGGTCCACTCTTTGCAGCTCTAACAGCTTCAACTCTTCTGGGAAGGCTGTCCACAAGGTTTAGGAGTGTGTTCATGGGAATTTTGGACCATTCTTCCAGAAGCACATTTGTGAGGTCCCACACTGATGTTGGACAGAAGGCCTGGCTCTCAGTCTGTGCTCTAATTCATCCAAAGGTGTTCTATGGGGTTGAGGTCAGGGCTGTGTGCAGGCCAGTCCAGTTCATCCACACCAGACTCTGTCATCCATGTCCAAATGGACCTTGCTTTGTGCACTGGTGCACAGTCATGTTGGAAGAGGAAGGGGCCGGCTCCAAACTGTTCCCACAAAGTTGGGAGCATGTCTTGTTCTGCTGAAGCATTCCCAGTTCCTTTCACTGGAACTAAGGGGCTAAGCCCAGCTCCTGAAAAACAACCCCACACCATAACCCCCCCTCCACCAAACTTTACACTCGGCACAATGCGCTCCCACAAGTATCGTTCTCCTGGCGACCGCCAAACCCAGACCCGTCCATCAGATCGCCAGATGGAGAAGCGTGATCGGTCAGTCCAGAGAAGGCTCCTCCCCTGCTCTACAGTCCAGTGGCAGCGTGCTTTACACCACTGCATCCACCGCTGTGCATTGCACTTGCTGATGTATGGCTTATTGTGGCTTTTTGGAGCCAGAAGTGACCATGTTAGAATGAGAATCCCTCTATTTATGAATAGGGTTAAAGTTAAGTTAACTCTATTCATGAATAGGGTTAAAGTTAAGTTAACCCTATTCATAAATAGGGTTAAAGTTAAGTTAACTCTATTCATGAATAGGGTTAAAGTTAAGTTAACTCTATTCATGAATAGGGTTAAAGTTAAGTTAACTCTATTCATAAATAGGGTTAAAGTTAAGTTAACTCTATTCATGAATAGGGTAAGAGTTAAGTTAACTCTATTCATGAATAGGGTTAAAGTTAAGTTAACTCTATTCATAAATAGGGTTAAAGTTAAGTTAACTCTATTCATGAATAGGGTTAAAGTTAAGTTAACTCTATTCATAAATAGGGTTAAAGTTAAGTTAACTCTATTCATGAATAGGGTAAGAGTTAAGTTAACTCTATTCATGAATAGGGTTAAAGTTAAGTTAACTCTATTCATGAATAGGGTTAAAGTTAAGTTAACTCTATTCATAAATAGGATTAAAGTTAAGTTAACTCTATTCATAAATAGGGTTAAAGTTAAGTTAACTCTATTCATAAATAGGGTTAAAGATAAGTTAACTCTATTCATGAATAGGGTTAAAGTTAAGTTAACTCTATTCATAAATAGGGTTAAAGTTAAGTTAACTCTATTCATGAATAGGTTTTAAGTTAAGTTAACTCTATTCATAAACAGGGTTAAAGTTAAGTTAACTCTATTCATGAATAGGGTAAGAGTTAAGTTAACTCTATTCATGAATAGGGTTAAAGTTAAGTTAACTCTATTCATGAATGGGGTTAAAGTTAAGTTAACTCTATTCATGAATAGGGTTAAAGTTAAGTTAACTCTATTCATAAATAGGGTTAAAGTTAAGTTAACTCTATTCATAAATAGGGTGAGAGTTAAGTTAACTCTATTCATGAATAGGGTTAAAGTTAAGTTAACTCTATTCATAAATAGGGTTAAAGTTAAGTTAACTCTATTCATAAATAGGGTGAGAGTTAAGTTAACTCTATTCATGAATAGGGTTAAAGTTAAGTTAACTCTATTTATGAATAGGGTTAAAGTTAAGTTAACTCTATTCATGAATAGGGTTAAAGTTAAGTTAACCCTATTCATAAATAGGGTTAAAGTTAAGTTAACTCTATTCATGAATAGGGTTAAAGTTAAGTTAACTCTATTCATGAATAGGGTTAAAGTTAAGTTAACTCTATTCATAAATAGGGTTAAAGTTAAGTTAACTCTATTCATGAATAGGGTAAGAGTTAAGTTAACTCTATTCATGAATAGGGTTAAAGTTAAGTTAACTCTATTCATAAATAGGGTTAAAGTTAAGTTAACTCTATTCATGAATAGGGTTAAAGTTAAGTTAACTCTATTCATAAATAGGGTTAAAGTTAAGTTAACTCTATTCATGAATAGGGTTAAAGTTAAGTTAACTCTATTCATGAATAGAGTTAACTTAACTTTAACCCTATTCATGAATAGGGTTAAAGTTAAGTTAACTCTATTCATAAATAGGGTGAGAGTTAAGTTAACTCTATTCATGAAATAGGGTTAAAGTTAAGTTAACTCTATTCATGATAGGGTTAAAGTTAAGTTAACTCTATTCATAAATAGGGTTAAAGTTAAGTTAACTCTATTCAGAATAGGGTTAGAGTTAAGTTAACTCTATTCATGAATAGGTTAAAGTTAACTTAACTCTATTCATGAATAGGTTAAAGTTAGTTACAATAGTTAAAGTATTAACTCTATTCATGAATAGGGTGAGAGTTAAGTTAACTCTATTCATGAATAGGGTTAAAGTTAAGTTAACTCTATTCATAAATAGGGTTAAAGTTAAGTTAACTCTATTCATGAATAGGGTTAAAGTTAAGTTAACTCTATTCATAAATAGGGTTAAAGTTAAGTTAACTCTATTCATAAATAGGGTGAGAGTTAAGTTAACTCTATTCATGAATAGGGTTAAAGTTAAGTTAACTCTATTCATGAATAGGGTTAAGAGTTAAGTTAACTCTATTCATGAATAGGGTTAAAGTTAAGTTAACTCTATTCATGAATAGGGTTAAAGTTAAGTTAACTCTATTCATGAATAGGGTTAAAGTTAAGTTAACTCTATTCATGAATAGGGTTAAAGTTAAGTTAACTCTATTCATAAATAGGGTTAAAGTTAAGTTAACTCTATTCATAAATAGGGTGAGAGTTAAGTTAACTCTATTCATGAATAGGGTTAAAGTTAAGTTAACTATTTATGAATAGGGTTAAAGTTAAGTTAACTCTATTCATGAATAGGGTTAAAGTTAAGTTAACCCTATTCATAAATAGGGTTAAAGTTAAGTTAACTCTATTCATGAATAGGGTTAAAGTTAAGTTAACTCTATTCATGAATAGGGTTAAAGTTAAGTTAACTCTATTCATAAATAGGGTTAAAGTTAAGTTAACTCTATTCATGAATAGGGTAAGAGTTAAGTTAACTCTATTCATGAATAGGGTTAAAGTTAAGTTAACTCTATTCATAAATAGGGTTAAAGTTAAGTTAACTCTATTCATGAATAGGGTTAAAGTTAAGTTAACTCTATTCATAAATAGGGTTAAAGTTAAGTTAACTCTATTCATGAATAGGGTAAGAGTTAAGTTAACTCTATTCATGAATAGGGTTAAAGTTAAGTTAACTCTATTCATGAATAGGGTTAAAGTTAAGTTAACTCTATTCATGAATAGGGTTAAAGTTAAGTTAACTCTATTCATAAATAGGGTTAAAGTTAAGTTAACTCTATTCATGAATAGGGTTAAAGTTAAGTTAACTCTATTCATGAATAGGGTTAAAGTTAAGTTAACTCTATTCATGAATAGGGTTAAAGTTAAGTTAACTCTATTCATGAATAGGGTTAAAGTTAAGTTAACTCTATTCATAAATAGGGTTAAAGTTAAGTTAACTCTATTCATAAATAGGGTGAGAGTTAAGTTAACTCTATTCATGAATAGGGTTAAAGTTAAGTTAACTCTATTCATAAATAGGGTTAAAGTTAAGTTAACTCTATTCATAAATAGGGTTAAAGTTAAGTTAACTCTATTCATGAATAGGGTTAAAGTTAAGTTAACTCTATTCATGAATAGGGTTAAAGTTAAGTTAACTCTATTCATGAATAGGGTAAGAGTTAAGTTAACTCTATTCATGAATAGGGTTAAAGTTAAGTTAACTCTATTCATGAATGGGGTTAAAGTTAAGTTAACTCTATTCATGAATAGGGTTAAAGTTAAGTTAACTCTATTCATAAATAGGGTTAAAGTTAAGTTAACTCTATTCATGAATAGAGTTAACTTAAGTTAACTCTATTCATGAATAGGGTTAAAGTTAAGTTAACTCTATTCATGAATAGGGTTAAAGTTAAGTTAACTCTATTCATGAATAGGGTTAAAGTTAAGTTAACTCTATTCATAAATAGGGTTAAAGTTAAGTTAACTCTATTCATAAATAGGGTTAGAGTTAAGTTAACTCTATTCATGAATAGGGTTAAAGTTAAGTTAACTCTATTCATAAATAGGGTTAAAGTTAAGTTAACTCTATTCATGAATAGAGTTAACTTAACTTTAACTCTATTCATGAATAGGGTTAAAGTTAAGTTAACTCTATTCATGAATAGGGTTAAAGTTAAGTTAACTCTATTCATGAATAGGGTTAAAGTTAAGTTAACTCTATTCATGAATAGGGTTAAAGTTAAGTTAACTCTATTCATAAATAGGGTTAAAGTTAAGTTAACTCTATTCATGAATAGGGTTAACTTAACTCTATTCATGAATAGGGTTAAAGTTAAGTTAACTCTATTCATGAATAGGGTTAAAGTTAAGTTAACTCTATTCATAAATAGGGTTAAAGTTAAGTTAACTCTATTCATGAATAGGGTTAAAGTTAAGTTAACTCTATTCATAAATAGGGTTAAAGTTAAGTTAACTCTATTCATGAATAGGGTTAAAGTTAAGTTAACTCTATTCATGAATAGGGTTAAAGTTAAGTTAACTCTATTCATGAATAGGGTTAAAGTTAAGTTAACTCTATTCATGAATAGGGTTAAAGTTAAGTTAACTCTATTCATAAATAGGGTTAAAGTTAAGTTAACTCTATTCATGAATAGGGTTAAAGTTAAGTTAACTCTATTCATGAATGGGGTTAAAGTTAAGTTAACTCTATTCATAAATAGGGTGAGAGTTAAGTTAACTCTATTCATGAATAGGGTTAGTTAAGTTAACTCTATTCATAAATAGGGTTAAAGTTAAGTTAACTCTATTCATAAATAGGGTGAGAGTTAAGTTAACTCTATTCATGAATAGGGTTAAAGTTAAGTTAACTATTTATGAATAGGGTTAAAGTTAAGTTAACTCTATTCATGAATAGGGTTAAAGTTAAGTTAACTCTATTCATAATAGGGTTAAAGTTAAGTTAACTCTATTCATGAATAGGGTTAAAGTTAAGTTAACTCTATTCATGAATAGGGTTAAAGTTAAGTTAACTCTATTCATAAATAGGGTTAAAGTTAAGTTAACTCTATTCATGAATAGGGTAAGAGTTAAGTTAACTCTATTCATGAATAGGGTTAAAGTTAAGTTAACTCTATTCATAAATAGGGTTAAAGTTAAGTTAACTCTATTCATGAATAGGGTTAAAGTTAAGTTAACTCTATTCATAAATAGGGTTAAAGTTAAGTTAACTCTATTCATGAATAGGGTAAGAGTTAAGTTAACTCTATTCATGAATAGGGTTAAAGTTAAGTTAACTCTATTCATGAATAGGGTTAAAGTTAAGTTAACTCT